>NC_059266.1:1175538-1185538 GCF_017591435.1 Portunus trituberculatus
GTCTTCACTATTTCAATTATCGAGGTCAGAAGATTCATGGCCAGAGTCTTCACTATTTCAATCCCTACATAAATTTCTGAAGCTGCACAAAATCACCAAATAGTAAGCTGAATAGGCACCAAAACACGTACTGCTACTGAAGAGGATAAAAGGTTAAACTGGATTAGTGTATGTTAGGTTAAGATAAATTCAAACAAATCAGGTTAAGTTACTCCAGGATATTTCAGTGTCAAGCTAAGTAACGTAAGATTAAGTTAGACTACGAAATGTTATACGAGACTGCTTTAGGTCAGTAGGTTAGGATAAGTTATATTAAGCTGGATTACCTAAAAAAAAAAAAAAGTCCCCTTAATGCTACACATGACGAAATTCTGAAATATTGAGTTGAGTTATTTTCACCGGTAGTTTATTCCCCCCTCCCTGTCTCATTTCCCGAATTGAGTTAGAATACCTTAAAAAATCCCCTTAAGATTACATATGACGAAGTTCTGAGATATTGAATCGAGTTATTTCCACCAGTAGTTTATTTTCCCCCCTCACATTTCTCTCTTCCAAGATTCTCATCTCGCAACACGTGGGCCTTTCATCTGGGCGAGGAGAGGCTGAAGAAGTAGCAGAGAGGGATAGAGAGGGGGCGAAGACGGAAGAGAGAGACGGAGAGGGAAAGAGATAGGTGGAGAGGGAAGAAGAGGCGCGGAAAGGGACAGAGACAAACCACACGTAGAGATAATGAATGAATGAATGAATGAATGAATGGGTCACGTTGTTTGTCTCTTATTCATTCTCTCACGTCCTCATTTAGAAAGGAAGAACTGGGTGAAGGAAAATAGATAAATAGGTAACAAAGAAAGGGAAGAGAGTGAAAAGATGAACGGAAGGGTAGAGAATATAGGGAAGGGAATATTAGGAAAGAAAGAAGAGGAAAAGGAGGAGGAAGAGGAGGAATGAAAATAACAGAACTAGAAAAAAATAGAATGAAGAATATAAGAGAGAGAGAGAGAGAGAGAGAGAGAGAGAGAGAGAGAGAGAGAGAGAGAGAGAGAGAGAGAGAGATGAAAGAAAAATAGAAAGTCGAAAGTGATAAGAATAAAACAAACAAAGAAGAAAGAAAGGAAGGAGAACAAAGGAGAGGAATAATAAAAAAAAAGAAATAGATAAACAAGTACAAAGAAGAAGAAGAAAAAAAGAAAGCAAAAATGAGGAAAAGAGAACAAAAAAATGAAAAGAAAAAAAAGAGAAATATAAAAAAAACAAAATAACAAAACTGAGAAAAAAAAGAATGAAGACAGAAAGTAAAAAAAGGAAAAAGGAATAAGAGGTTAGTTAGGGGAAGACAATTATTAACACGAGGAGGAAGAGGAGGAGGACAAGAAGGAGGAAAGAGGAGGAGAGAAGTGTTGGTAGAGGAGGAGGAAGAAAACGAGAAAAAAGAGATAAAATAATGAGAGAGAGAGAGAGAGAGAGAGAGAGAGAGAGAGAGAGAGAGAGAGAGAGAGAGAGAGAGAGAGAGAGAAAAAAAAGAGAGAGAGAGAAAGTACTACTACTACTACTTCTACTATTACTACAACTACCATTACTACTACTACTACTACTACTACTACTACTACTACTACTACTACTACTACTACTACTACTAACAAAGTGCGTGAAATTTTAATTGCCACGCCCAGGTAACGCACACACACACACACACACACACACACACACACACACACGAATTTTGAAAGAAGTGGAACATTATTCTATTTTGCTTTTTATTGTGGAAATCTTAGTAACAGGAAAATAATGTGTGTGTGTGTGTGTGTGTGTGTGTGTGTGTGTGTGTGTGTGTGTGTGTGTGTGTGTGTGTGTGTGTGTGTGTGTGTGAGTGCGCGCTACATGAAATAATTTATCCTCTTCCTTCTTTCCCGTTTCTCCTCCTCCTCCTCCTCCTCCTCCTCCTCCTCCTCCTCCTCCTCCTCCTCCTCCTCCTCCTCCTCCTTTAACAGTTTCACTCCCGCTTCCTCTTTCATTTTGTGTGCAAGTATAATTAAGTACTCTCTCTCTCTCTCTCTCTCTCTCTCTCTCTCTCTCTCTCTCTCTCTCTCTCTCTCTCTCTCTCTCTCTCTCTCTCTCTCTCTGGATTTCTATTTCTGCATCCATTCCATTTACATGACCTCTTCCTCCTCCTCCTCCTCCTCCTCCTCCTCCTCCTCCTCTCTATTCTGAAGACATGCATCACTTTCTTTTTGCCTTCTCTCCTTCTTTTTCCTCTCCTTCTCTTCTGCCTCCTTCATTTTCCTTTCTTCCTGCTCCTCCTCCTCCTCCTCCTTCAAGTATGTGTGAGTGTTCTTCCCTCAAGTACCACACCTTCGTAACACCTTCACAACACCTTCACAACACCGCCACTACACCTTCAACACCACAGCAACACCACAACACCACAACAACACCTTCTACACTACCACAAAACCATCGAACACCACATCTACACCACTTTAGCAAGATAACACCTTCTTAACACCACCACTACATTCTCAACACCACGATAACACCACAACACCACAACAACACCTTCTGCACTACCATAAAACCTTCACAACACCATATCTACACCACTATAGCGAAATGACGCCTTCACAACACCACTAGTCCACCCTCATCACCACAACACCATCGCAACACCACGACACATTCACAACATCACTCCTTCACCATCATATACGTACATTTCTCAACACCACAGTAAGTCAACACCACTTCAGCACTGTATACACTACAACACCAGGCCGCAACACCACTCGCTCACCACCACACCTCAGAACTCACGCATCACCACCAGCGTTAATCAGCACCCTTTTAACTCCACACCAGACGCTCTCAACACCACAACACCACACTTACACCACCACACTCACCACACTCACACAATACTCGTAAATGAAAGAAAAAAATTGAGAAAGTGAAAATAAAAATTAACTTACCAGAGAGAGAGAGAGAGAGAGAGAGAGAGAGAGAGAGAGAGAGAGAGAGAGAGAGAGAAATCTGGCTCTCGCGGAGGTAATAAAGTCAGTGAACACACAATTCAAGAATGGTGATAGTTTTCAGTGATAGACGTGTTGGAACCTGACAGACAGAGAGAGAGAGAGAGAGAGAGAGAGAGAGAGAGCTGTGTGTGTGTGTGTGTGTGTGTGTGTGTGTCTTATTATCCACACAATTAATCAGAATAGATTGTAAGAATACCTGATTAATTAGTGATAATACGGCAATAATTAGTTTTCCTCCTCCTCCTCCTCCTCCTCCTCCTCCTCCTCCTCCTCCTCCTCCTGTTCTTCTATTTTTCTTCTTTCTCTCTTCTCTCTTTTTATTCTTCTTTTACTATATTTGCTCTTTTCTTCATCTTCTCTTCCTCTTTCATTTTCTTCTTCCTCCTCCTCCTCTTTCTACCCTTCTTCTTTTTTCTTTCCTCATCTCATATATCTTTTCTTCCGTTTCTTTTCCTTCCTCTTCTTCCTTCCTCGTCCTCCATTTCATTTTTCTCCTTCTTCTCTTCTCCTTCTTCTTTACACCATCCTCTTCATTTTTTATTTTTCTCCTTCTATGTTTGCCTCCTTTTTTTTCCTCTTCATACTCTTCTTTCTCTCGTCTTTTCCTTATTTCTCTTCGTTCTCTCCTCTTCCTCCTCTTTTTCCTCTCTTCTTCTTCTTCTTCTTTCTCTTCCTTCACCATCATGATTTTCCTTTTCTTTCTTTCTGCTTCTCTTTAGTTTCTTTTCTTCTATTCCTCCTCCTCCTCCTCCTCCTCCTTTTCTTCTTCCTCTTCTTCCTCCTCCTCTTCTTCCTCTACAATGCCTGCTTTTTTCTTTTTCTTGAATTATGTTTGCTTTTGTTTTTCAGCTCTTATTTTCCTCCTCCTTCTCCTCCTCCTCCTCCTCCTCTTCCTCCTCCTCCTCCTCTTCCTCTTCCTCTTCCTTTTTTCCTTCTTCCTGTATGTTACCTATTTTTCCTCTTTTTTTCTTTGTTTTGCTTACTTTTTTATCTCCTTTCTCTTCTCTTCCTCTTCCTTCTCTTCCTCTTCCTCTTTCTTCTCTTCTCCTTTACGACATCTATTTTACCACATTTTTCCTTCTTGTTTTTTTTTCATTTACTTCTTCTTCTCTTCCTCCTCTCCTCTCCTTCTCCTTCCATCTTCTTATTCTCATCCTTTTCCTCCTCCTCCTCCTCTTCCTCCTCCTCCTCCTCCTTCTTCTCCTCCTCCTCCTCTTCTTCCTTTACGATCCATGCTTTGATTCACTTCTTTTTATATTTTTCTTCTTGCTTTTGTTTTTTTTTCATTTCCTTCCGCTTCTCTTCCTCCTCTCCTCTCCCTCTCTCTTCTTCCTCTTATTCTCCTCCTCTCCGTCTTCCTCTTATTTATTGCCTATCCTGCTTCTCCTCTCCCCCTTTCTCCTTCTTCGTATTCTCCTCCTCCTCCTCCTCCTCCTCCTCCTCTCCTCCATCCTCTTATTCTCCTCCTCCTCCTCCTCCTCCTCCTCCTCCTCCTCCTCCTCCTCCTCCTCGTCACCATCTCGGCAGCATAATCCTAAGAAGACTTAACCAAATATCTCGTTTGCCAGACAATTTACCAAAACTTTCAAATACCGCCCATTATTTTTCTCACTTTTCCCCCTTCCATTTTTTTTCCTCCCAGACTCACGAAAAACACTCATCTTTCCTTCTTTCCTCTTCCACTCTCTGTCTGTGTGTGTGTGTGTGTGTGTGTGTGTGTGTGTGTGTGTGTGTGTGTGTGTGTGTGTGTGTGTCTGTCTCTCTCTCTCTCTCTCTCTCTCTCTTTTCATTTAATCATTTATTTATTTATTTATTTGTTTATTTATTTATTTGGAACGGATTTAAAGTGAGTTATTTTTTTTATTTTCTTTCCCTTTTTTTCTATAATTCTTTTTTTTTCTTTTTTTTTCTTTCATATTTTTTTCTTTTTTTCTCTTCCTTTTAGTGTTAACGAGTTTTTTCCTTTCATTATTTTTTTTCATATGCTTGTTTGAATGTGTGTGTGTGTGTGTGTGTGTGTGTGTGTGTGTGTGTGTGTGTGTGTGTGTGTGTGTGTGTGTGTGTGTGTGTGTGTGTGTGTGTGTGTGTGTGTGTGTGCGTGTGTGAGTTGCGAGATGTGAGTGGTTGCGTGTGAACTCCCGTGAAGGATGGGACACACACACACACACACACACACACACACACAGAAGGAACTTTGCTATTTCCGCTAAGATGAAAAATGATGGAAAAACGACCTCTCTCTCTCTCTCTCTCTCTCTCTCTCTCTCTCTCTCTCTCTCTCTCTCTCTCTCTCTCTCTCTCTCTCATTATCATTATTTTTCTATCTTTTTTTTATTTTTCACCTCATATATTCATTTTTCTTCTTCCTTCTTTTCGTATTCCTTGTCCTTTATTCCCATTTCTCTTTCCTTTCTTCGTTTTTATTTAGTTCCATTCTTTTTCCTTCTTGATTTTCTCATATTCCTCCTTCTGCTCCATTTCTTTATTTATTCTTTTTTTTTTTTTTAATCTGTTCCTATCCATTCCTTCCATCATTAATTATTTTTTCACTTTTCTTTATTTCATTCTTTAGTTCTTGTGTTTTTTTTTCTTGTCATTTCTTTTTTCATTCATTTCTTCTTCTTCTTCTTTTTCTTCGTTTATTTCTCATTATTTCATTCATTTTACATTCGTCGTAATTTTTTTCTACATTTGTCGTCTTCTTCTTCTTCTTCTTCTTCTTCTTCTTCTTCTTCTTCTTTTTTATTTACTTCCTTCTCCTCTTCATTCAGTTTCGTTTTCTTTTTGTCTCTCAATTTCCTTTTCTCATCCATTTCCTCTTCCTCTTTCAGTTCCCTCCCCGAAAAATATTTCCTCCTCTTCCCTTTTAGTTCTCTTAATTCTTTCCCCTCTTTCCATTTTATCCCTCTTCCCTCTTTATTCCCTCTTTATTTACCTTTTTCTTATTCATTATTCCTCTTTTCCTATCTCAGATTCCCCTCATTTCCATATATATATAATTTCCCTATTCTTTCTCATACATCCCCTCACTTTTCCCTTAAATCTTCACTCACATCTCCATTTTTCTCATTTTATGTCCATTATATAATTTCCCTCTCTTCCCTTCCTCCCCTCACTCCCCATTCCCCTCCCATATTCACTCCTTACTGAATTCCCCTCACTGTTTCCCCTTTTTCCTCTCCCTAAGCACATCTTCCCCTCTCCTCATTCTCTCCCCAGTCACGTTTTCCCCTTGTCTTCCTCCCCTCACTCTATCTACCTCTCCCCTTCCCTTTCCCCCTTCTCCTTCTCCTCCTCTCCCTTTCATCACTATTGTCATCACCATCACTGCTATGACTACTACTACTACTACTACTACTACTACTACTACTACTTCTACTTCTACTACTACTACTACTACTACTACTACTACTACTACTACTACTACTACTACTACTACTACTACTACTACTACTACTACTACTACTACTACTACTACTACTACCACCATAACTCGTCTAACAAACCTAACAACACAGTAATGCAAGACACACTGACTCAGCAGAGAGAGAGAGAGAGAGAGAGAGAGAGAGAGAGAGAGAGAGAGAGAGAGAGAGAGAGAAGATGAAAGGAAGTGTGCAAGGGATGATAGGAATTAATATAGAAGGAAGGAGGGAAGAGGAGGAGGAGGAGGAGGAGGAGGAGGAGGAGGAGGAGGAGGAGGAGGAAAGAAGGAAGAAATTAAGAAAAAAGGGAATAAAGATAAACCGTTACAATATTTAAGGACATCAGAAGAAATAAAGTAGAGAGAGAGAGAGAGAGAGAGAGAGAGAGAGAGAGAGAGAGAGAGAGAGAGAGCTTGCCCCGCCGCCAACTAAAGGTCGTCTCTAGCAACGTCCGTGGTCTCCGGACTAACCTTGCAGACTTATACCACAACTGTGTGCAACGACACAATGCAGACGTTGTTGTGGTGACCGAGACATGGCTGAACAGTGAGGTGGAGCCCACGTATGGCAGGATGCAGGGCTTCACCCACTGGGTGAGGAGGGACCGACAGGAGCGAACAGGAGGTGGAGTGGCTGTCTGCTTCAAGGAAGGAATGCAGGCCCAGCTACTCGACATAGACACGCCTCCACTGATGGAGATGATGTACTTCCGAGTAATGCTGGCAGACCGCTCAGCCCTCCTGCTGTGTGCCCTGTATCGCCCCCCGCGACAAGGGCCTGACTCACTCCTGTACCTGACTGAGACCTTAGACAACCTGATGATGGCACACAGCTGCAGCCACGTGCTGATTGTGGGGGATCTCAATCACCACCTGGAAAGAGACGCCTACGAGAATCTCCTGGAGGTGCAGGGTCTGACAGATCATGTCACCTTCCCACACATGAACGAGGAGGGACATTAGACCCTGTCATCTCAGACTACCAGGAAGACAAGCTTCAGTGTCATCAGCTGGGGCTCGTGGGCAGCTCTGACCATCACGCTGTACTGACACAGCTGGAAGTGGGCGTGGCTCAGGACGAGGCCACCACCCGCACCATCTGGCTGTGGAACAAAGCAGACTGGGCTTCCCTGCGCCGCGACCTGACCCACACCCCATGGGCCACTCTGCTACAGGGAGGAGCAGAGAGTGAAGCACTTGCACTCACCTCTCACCTTCTCGCCCTCCAGAGACGCCACGTCCCACACAGGGAATACACCACCAGATCGACGGATCAGCCATGGTTTGGCTACCGTTGCCGTGTTGCTGCCGAGGCAAAGTATGCTGCCTGGCTCCGCTACAAGAGGAACCCGACTCGGCGCAACAAGGACCTGCACAGGGCTGCATGCAGGAGGATGGTGGTAACCAGCAAGTGGGCCTTAAAAAAGTGGGAGGAAAGCCTGCGCCGGAAACTGTGTGGCACTGGCGTAGGAAACAAAACTTGGTGGTCTCTTGTTAAGGACAAACAAGGAACTGGCCACCAAGAATCCATCCCTCCCCTCAGCAAGCAGGACGGTACTGTCGCCACCAGCAGTAAGGAGAGGGCACAGTTGCTGGCTTCCTTGTTTGCTGGAAAAATGAAGGTGGGAATCCACAGCAGCCACCGCCTCAGCTGGTCCAGCAATGTGAGAAGACTGTCACCATGGTGGAGGTGACGCATCAGCAGGTGAAGCGATTATTGCGGGGCTGGACACACAGAAAGCCACCGGCCCTGATGACATCAGCCCGCACCTGCTGAAGCGATGCTCCCAGGAACTGGCTGCCCCTCTCACCCAAGTCTTCACAACTTGTGTACGGGAAAACGTCTGGCCTTCAGTGTGGAAGGAGGCTCGAGTAGTTCCGTACACAAAAAAGCTCCAGGACGGACCCAAAAAACTACAGACCCATATCCCTGTTGTCAGTGGTGGGTAAAGTGTTTGAGAGGGTCGTGGCAGAGGTGGTGTGTAGCCATCTCAAGGACAATGCCCTCCTCTCAGACCAACAGTTTGGGTTCAGACCTGGAAGGTCAACCTCCGACCTAATGATGCTTCTCACCAGGCATTGGCAGGACGCCCTCGACGACGGCAAGGACACTATAGTGGTTGCTTTGGACATAGCAGGAGCTTTTGATAAAGTATGGCACAACGGATTACTAGAAAAGCTTCGTGCTAAAGGCATCCAGGGTGGCTTGCTACGACTCTTGGGAAATTACCTGCAGGACAGAAGCCTCAAGGTGGTTGTCAACGGGCAAACATCTGAGTCCCTGCCTGTGGAGGCATCAGTGCCACAGGGTTCAATTCTTGGCCCACTCCTGTGGAATATCTACGTGGATGATCTTCTCCAGCTACTGCCAGGAGTCATGGCCTATGCTGATGACTGCACCCTCTCCTATACCTATCCACGCCAGGACAGTGGGCGGGCTGCTGAGGCCATCAATCAGCAGCTACGAGTGATAAAGGAGTGGGGTGCTCGCTGGCAAGTGACATTCGCGCCGGAGAAGACACAGGCAATGGTTGTCTCTCGGTCCCCAGCCGCCATGGCAGCAATGGCAGGAAAGTTGTCTTTTGGCGCTGCTGCTCTCCCACTCCAAGATGACGTCAAGATACTTGGAGTGGAGGTGGATCGAGGGCTGAGGTTTGACAGGCATGTCAAAACCATTGCCAAGAAAGCCTCTCACAGGATCTCCGCTCTCAGAAGGATCGCCAGTTTCCTCGACAGGAAGGGAGACTGCTGCTGTACAAGGCACAGGTGCGGCCCCACCTTGAATACGCAGCTCTCTCCTGGATGTCCTGTGCCGCCACACACAGAAGGAGACTGGACAGCATCCAACGCCGCGCCATACGGCTAGTAGATGCTGCACTACCACCTCACCCAGAGCCTGAGCGTCCCCTTGATTCACTGGAACACCGCAGAGACGTGGCGGCGATCGTAGTGTTCCATAAGGCACAGGTGCAAAGAGTGCCACATCTGGCAGGGCTGCGTCATCCTCTAAGAGTCACCGCACGGAGCACGAGAACGGTGCTCAATGGTGGTGACGCCGTAGAGGTGCCGCGATCCCACGGGTGTCAGCATCAACGCACCTTCGCAGGACGCGTCTCCAGGATGTGGAACTTGTTCACGGCCGCGGTGCCTCACGTCCAGGAGATGAACACACACAGTGTCAAACTGATGGCACATAAGTGGAGACAGACACTGCCAACTCCTCTGACACTCTTTGTGACGTGACACTCAGTGTAGTGCAGTGCGTGAATAGTGCTAGTGAAGTGAAACGAATAGTGCTCCATTTACATGCTGACCATCTTGTATATTATCTATTTTTAAGTCTTGTAAATATTGTAGAGAAATAGATTGTAGTACCCTTAGAATAGGTAGCACACGACAGTGCGCCTTTGGGTACATGTTCCTTTGTATTAAGTTTTGTTTAAATAAAAAAAAAAAAAGAGAGAGAGAGAGAGAGAGAGAGAGAGAGAGAGAGAGAGAAGAGAGAGAGAGAGAGAGAGAGAGAGAGAGAGAGAGAGAGAGAGAGAGAGAG
>NC_059266.1:1195538-1198038 GCF_017591435.1 Portunus trituberculatus
AAAAAAATGCATCTGTATAGCGTGACTGTTTACTTAGCATGTGCACCAGTAATGCCTTTTCCTCCTCCTCCTCCTCCTCCTCCTCCTCCTCCTCCTCCTGCACTTATACGCCTCCTTCTATCTATCTCCACCACTACTTCTTCTTTATTTATTTTACTGTTTTGTTTTCTCGTATATTTTCCTCTTCTTTATCCTCCTTCCCATACCAGAGAGAGAGAGAGAGAGAGAGAGAGAGAGAACAAACCAAAAACTCACAAATAATCAAAGAACCCAACAAACATAGAAACAAACACACAAACAGACAGACAGACAGACAGACAGACAAAATAGCAAAAACATAAACAATTATACAAACAAACAACGTAAACAAACATATCTACATACACAAAAACAAGCAGAAAATAAAAAAAGCAAACAGATAGACAGACAGACAGACAGACAGACAGACACAGAGACATGCAGACACACACACACAGAATACCATTTCCAACAAGCGGGGCACTTACTGAGAGGCTATTTAATCACTTGACGGGACGTCAGGTGAGGCAGGTGACCTAGAAGACAGGCCCTTGTTTACCTACACGCTAACGCCTCACTTGCACGCACGCCCCCCTCACCTGCCCAGTGCTCTGATGTATGGTGGTGGTGTGTGTGTGTGTGTGTGTGTGTGTGTGTGTGTGTGTGGGTGTTTGGTCAAGTTTGCTTTAGGTGGTAGAGTATGAAGTATAGTTTGTGGTGGTGTTGTGTTGTGTGTGGTGGTGTGTGTTGTGGTGGTGTTCTATTCACTTTTTTGTTAGTTTAAGTAGTGGTGGTGTTGTATAGTGTGGTGTGGTGGTGTAGTGGTGGTGGTGTGTGTGTGTGTGTGTGTGTGTGTGTGTGTGTGGTATGGTGTGTGGGTGTGTTGTTAATTTTGTTGTTGGTGGTGGTCGTGGTGTATAGTGTATAGTGCTGGTGTGTGGTGGTGCTGGTGTGTGGTGTGTGGTGGTAGTGGTGTGTGGGTGTGTTGTTAAGTTTGTTGTTTTTTTGTTTTGGTGTATAGTTTATAGTGTGTGGTGTGTGGTGTGGTGTGTGTGTGGTGTGTTGTGTGGTGTGTGTGTGGTGTGTGGTGGTAGTGCGTGTTTTGTGAAGTTTATGATTGTTTAGAGTGAGTAATAATTGTTGTTGTTGTTTGGTGCGTTGTGGTGTGTGGTGAGTGGTGTGTGGGTGTTTTGTTGAGCATATTGATGTTGTTGTCGTTGTTGTTCTTGTTGTTGTTCTTGATAGAGGTGGTGGTGGTGGTGGTAGTGGCTGTAGTTATTGTTATTGTTATTTTCATGTTATTGTTACTGCTGGTAAGGTCGTTTTGATAGATAAAATAGCCTCATAGATAGATAGATAGATAGACAGGTTCTCTAAAGTAACATTATTAATAAACTTAGATATAGATAGATGGAGGAGCAGACAGATAAGTAGACAGACAAAAAACAAAGACAGATAGACAGACAGATAGACAGATAAACAAACAGACAGACACACAGACACACACACATTAAGTTGAGTAATTATGTATAAATTTATAACACAACATTCAGTGATATGCTTTTACATTTTTTATCACCCATCCACCCACCCCTCCACCCCCACACACACATACAGATCTGCCTTGTAACTGTGCTTTAAGATGACGATAAATAAATGAAGTCAAGAGGAGGAGGAGGAGGAGGAGGAGGAGGAGGAGGAGGAGGAGGAAGAGGAGACCCAACATGTCCAAATTAGGTGTATGAGATATCCTGGTCACTTAATTGCTCTCTCTCTCTCTCTCTCTCTCTCTCTCTCTCTCTCTCTCTCTCTCTCTCTCTCTCATTGCTTGCAGGTGGTGCTACGAGCATGCCACAGGGCGCCCGCCGCATCCTGCCTCCTTGCGCTGACGGAGGAGGAGGAGGAGGAGGAAGGCAGAGGGTGATGAAGGAGTAGAGGAGGTTGCCTGTTGATAGTGTGAGGAGGAGGCGGAGGAGGAGGAGAAGAAGGAAGAAGAAGAGGAAAAAGGAGGAAGAGGAAGACATAAACTACTGAACACTAACTTTCATAATACGAGACGAGTACAACACACACACACACACACACACACACACACACACACACACACACACACACACACACACACACACACACACACACAAGCCTAAATGCCATCAGCTAAGATAGGCCTACTCTTGGTCCACGAGAGCTTACCTACCGACCAACCCCCTTTCCCTCCACTCCCCGCTGCCTTCCCCTCCTGCCTCCCTTCATCCTTGTCCCTTCACTGATTTCACTTACAAGACTCACATTTTTTTCCTACTCTTGACCTACCAACCCTCAGCCTATCCACCTTGCCCACATCTACCCAGCCCCACCAGTATATCCACCCATCCATGTCACCTCCACTTAACCCTATTCAATATTTCCTCATCCACTTATCCAGGCAACTCACACATGCATCTCTATCCAATATTTCCTATCCACCTATCTCATGTTCCAC
>NC_059266.1:1208038-1215538 GCF_017591435.1 Portunus trituberculatus
TAGGAAGTTGGAGATACAGAAACAGGTAGGGAATTCCAAAGTTTAGCAGAAAATTTGATTAAGTTTGAGGTGGGTTAGATTAGGTTAGGTTAGGTTTGAGTCGAGTTAGGTTACATGATTTTTTAGTAGGTTAAGTTATTAGTTAAGGTTACAAGTTAAGTATTTAAGGTTAGGTTAGGTTAGGTTAGGTTTGGTTAGGTTAGATTAGCTTAGTCTAGTTTTGGTTAGGTTTGAGTTGGGTTGGGTTAGGTAAGACTGAAATTATAGATTGTTATGTAAGGTTGCATTAGGTTGGGTAAGGTTAGATTTAGTTAGGTTAGGTTATAGTAGCTTGGTTGGATTGTTTTTGGGTTAGGTAAGGCTTGGTTAAGTTAGGTAAGATTGTGTCACGGTAGGCTGGGATATCCTAGATTAAGTCAGGTGGTTCACTGGACATCACTGCCATTGTTACTGCTCCTCTAAACACCCTAACTACATGACTTCCCCTCTCCATCCCACTCTCCCGCCACACACATGCAGACCTTTACAGTATTCCGTGCACCTTACTAATAGAAGAGTTAACCAGCATCTTCACTCTTTCACTCTCTTCACTGCTAAAACGCTAATATCATACCTGCTACTGCTTCCTATCTTTCTACAACTTCAGTTACTTGAAAACTAGAGAGAGAGAGAGAGAGAGAGAGACCTGTAAACAAAAACTTAAGTAATTTTTATCGTGAAAAACCAGAAGGAAACGGTAATTGGATAGCGTGTTTGTGATCGCAGTTTATCTATCTTCCTGTCTGCTTTGTTCCTTTAAACTAAACATTATATAAAAAGAAAAATGTATATGAGAAAAAAAAAGTACTTCCTGTTTTCTTGTGTTATTCTGTACGGCCAGTGTGTGTTTCCCGCCGCGACCAAATGACATACGCTGGAAAAATAAGTGACGGAGAAAAAAATAGAGGGAAAAAATGAACAAGTTTTGAGATTACGCATGTGTGTGTGTGTCGAGGAAGCGAAGTTTGGGTGCGGTAATTATGTTGATAAGTGTCCCGGTGGTGTGTGTGATGGCCTGTGGTGTGTGTGTGTGTGTGTGTGTGTGTATGTGTGATGGTGTGTGGTGTTGTAAGGTGGTGTGGTGTTGGGTGGTGTTTCATTGTATTGTATGTAGTGATAAAGTGGACATGATACTTGTTAGAGGAAGTCATCTCTCTCTCTCTCTCTCTCTCTCTCTCTCTCTCTCTCTCTCTCTCTCTCTCTCTCTCTTTCATATATAAATACTAAATATGGAATAGAAAATAAAAGAAATAAACGAAGAAGGAAGAACGAAGACAAGGACGAGGAAGGAGGAAGTGGAAAAGGAGGAGGAGGAGGAGGAGGAGGAGGAGGAGGAGGAGGAGGAGGAGGAGGAGGAAGAGCATAGGGTGGATTAAGGAAGATTGGGTGAATTAATTTAGAAAGAGTAGCGCCTCCGGGAGTGCAGCGAAGGAGGAGGAAGAAGAGGAAGAGGAGGAGGAAGAGGAGGAGGAGGAGGAAGAGAAAGAAAATGAGGTATTGAAATATATAAAGTTGTCTACTGCAAAAAATCATTTCTCTTTCTTTCTCTTACTTTCCTTCTCTTTCTCTTTTCTCCTCCTCCTCCTCCTCCTTGTCTTCCTCCTCCTCTTCCTTCTCTTCCTTCTTCTCTGTCCTACTTTTCTTCTTTCTTTCTTCTTCCTTCCTTTACTTCTATTTTGTTTCTTTATTTTTCCTCTCTCGTTCCTTCATTATATTTTCTTTTCCTCCTCCTTCTTTTCCTCCTCCAATTTGTCTCCTTCCTTTTCCATTATTGTACCCTTCTTTCGTCGTCGTCGTCGTCCTCCTCCTCCTCCTCCTCCTCCTCCTCTTCCTCCTCCTTCTCCTCCTCCTCTTCCTCTCATTCACACATTTCTTCTTCCATTCCTCTTCCTTCTTTTCTTAGCCATTTAACTCTCCCTTCGTGTGTGTGTGTGTGTGTGTGTGTGTGTGTGTGTGTGTGTGTGTGTGTTTTCTTTCTTTCTTTTTTTTTCTCTCTCTCTTTTTAATGTTTCTCTTCCCCTGTATCTTTATCACTATTTCTTTCTTTCCCCTCTTTCCTTCTTTCTTCACAGTAATTAACCCGGTATCCTAAATCTCTCTCTCTCTCTCTCTCTCTCTCTCTCTCTCTCTCTCTCTCTCTCTCTCTCTCTCTCCAATACTCAAGTGATATTATTCAAGAAGAGAAGAGAAGGAAGAGTTAGGAGTAAGGAAAACGAGAGAAGGAAGAGGAAGAGTAGAGGAGGAGGAGGAGGAGGAGGAGGAGGAGGAGACGCAGGAGATGAGATAACAAGGGGAGGAGGAGGGGGAGAGATACAGGGAGAGACACAAGTTAGACCTTCCTCCCTTCTCTCTCCGCTCCTCCCAGACTCTACCCTCCCCTCCCTTTCCCTCCTGTTTCCCTCTCATCTTCCCTCTCTTCCTCTCTCTCTCCTTCTCATCAGTATCTCTCGCCACTTCTCAATTTATCTCCACCTTTCTCCTTCTTCTCCTCCCCTTTTCTCTTTCAAGGTTATTGCTACTGCTGCTACTACTACTACTACTACTACTACTACTACTGCTACTACTACTTCTACTTCTACTACTACTAATAATAATTATACTACTACTACTACTACTATTGCTACTGCCACTGCTGCTACTACTAATACGGTGCCACTACCACGATCATTGCTACTACTGTTACTACTATTACTACTACTATTACTACTACTACCACTACTACTACTACTCTACTACCACTACTACCACCACTACTACTACTACTACAACTACTACTACTAATACTAATAATCTACTACTACTACTACTACTACTACCACCACCACCACCACCACCACCACCACCACCACCACCACCACCACCACCACCACCACAACCACAACCAACAACAAAAGAGATCCAAAAATTTCACTGCATTGTTCATAAATTTTGCAGCCACAGGGAATATGAATAAACTAACCATACGAGTCAGTCAGTGAGTCAGCAGGTGAACAGAGTCAGCAGGGAGGGAGGTCAGGTGTGTGTGTATGGCTGTGTCCAGGTAGCAAGGTCAGGTAAGAGAGAAAAGCACCTGTGTTAATTAATCCGAATGGCCAGGTAGGTTATTAATTAGAGTGGTCAGAGAGAGAGAGAGGGAGAGGTAGAATATTCACCTGTGTATTAATTAGGCCACAGGTAAATACAGGTGAGTTGTACAGGTAGGTTAGGGATACAGGCAAAGGTGTGTCACAATACAGGGGTGTTAATTAAGTCTGTCTACCTGCTTGTCATGTGTTCACTGTCCCGTCACTGTCTTTCTGGTTTCTTCGCCATCATCATCATCTTTAAATTTTCAGTCATCACCATCACTATCATCATCTTCACTTATTATTAGTACCATCGTTATTTCAGTCTCTATATCGTCTCTACCACAGTCACCACCACCATTATTATCATCACCATCATTTTTGTATCACCATCTCTATTACTGTCACCATCACCACCATTATCACCATCTTCACTGTCCACCATTCATTATCATCAGCACCACAACCACCACCACCTTTATTACATCCCTTCCGTAACGCTACCATTCCTATCTCACTATCATCACCATCACCATCACCATTATCACTATCACCGTCACCACTCCGCTGCTACTGTTCCTATCACGATATTCCCATTACCGTCACCACTATCACCACGGTAATGGTTTAGAGGAGGTTGCTTTTGTCCTCCTCCTCCTCCTCCTCCTCCTCCTCCTCCTCCTCCTCCTCCGCCTCCGCCTCCTCCGCCTCCTCCTCTTTTTCTTCCCAACAAGCCTAAATTCCCGTGGGAGGATCGAAGAGGAAGGGAAGGTAGTAATAGTAGTAGTAGTAATAGTAGTAGTAGTAGTAGTTGTTGTTGTTGTTCATTTTCTTCTTCTTCTTGTTCTTGTTGTTCTCGTATTCGTTCTTCTTCTTGTAACATTAATGGTGATGATGGTGACAGATTAACAGGATTTCTACACCATTAACATCAGAAATCCTCTTCAGAGTTTAGGTAATCGCCTGCGTGGCCTTGGAAATTAGTTAGGGTGAAGTTACGTGGGGTTTGCAAGGCTAATTTTACGGTTTCAGTTAGAGATTAGCAAGATTTCTGCACAATTAACTCGGCTCATTGTCCCTGCGGCCTTGAAAAACAGTCGGGGTGAGAGAACAAGACGTCTCTGAATAATGGGCTTTTTCTATGGTGCATTTCCCTTCATGTTTCCTTGTCTCCCCGCCTCGCTGCCACCGCAAAGTACTTCCTCCTGCTACTTTTGCCGGACACCCATCGTTACTCTCCTGCTGGTCAATGTTACTGCCGGTCCTCTCTCTCTCTCTCTCTCTCTCTCTCTCTCTCTCTCTCTCTCTCTCTCTCTCTCTCTCTCTCTCTCTCTCACTCTTGTATATTTTCTTGTTTTTCTAGTTTGTATTCTTCTCTTCTTGACGTATCTTCTTTCGTCTTTCTTTCCAAATTTTGATCATATGTTCTTTTCTTCTTTCAGTTTCCTCCAGCGGTGTTAGGTTAGGTTAGGCAAGGTTAGGTATCGGAGTTCCGTGATGAGGAGACACGCTCGCCACTTCCGGGATCATTATCAGTAACTATACCAACACTGACGGGACATTACTCTTCAAATGGATGAGACAATTGCGAACAGTGATGCGGCGCGTGTAATAGCACAGGTGGTGGTGTTGGTGCGTGTGTGTCTGGCTCATTGTGTTGTGATTGTGGTTGTGGTAGTGATACAGGATGCAAGTATTCTAAAACGTTTCACTCTCACCACCACGACTATTTTCACAGCCCACAGAGATGATTAGCCAGGTTATGGAGAGTGTTTCCTCTGTTAGTCATGTTAAAACCTTGTCAATCTGTCTTTTAGAACCGTGGGAACACACCTGAAATACCCCACGTCACATTATCTTCTGAAAATATTCTAATTCACCTTTAGACTCGTTAAAATATCCTCAGAAATTCGTGACACTTTATTTACTGAGAGTATTTGTTTTTAGAAATTAGAAAAAAAAAATACTTAGCCCCTTCAATACCAGGATGCATTTTCAAGTTACTTCTGGTTATTATTTGGTGATTTTATACAGCTTTGGAAAGTTATGTAGGGATTAAAAATTATGACTGTGGCCATTAACCTTTTGACCTCCATAGACACTTCCTAACGTAAATAAAGTTTTCTAATCACTCACAAAACTCAAGGTAAAAATGTGTCCCAGTACTGAAGATGTTAAATACCCAATTCACTTCATCTAGAACCTCCAGAAAGTAGCGGAGTTGTGGCAGAAAAGTGTATAAGAATGTAATACAGAACCAGGAGTAGAAGGCGGAGGTGTGGTGGTGGCTGACGTGAAAGAGGACATAAGAGGATGACGATTGAGACGAGGACAAAGAAGAGGACAAGAAGGACGAAGACGAGTACAAGAATGAGAAATACGAAGAGAAAAAGAAAACTAGAGCAAGAAAAACAAACATGGGGACAAAGACGAAGACGAAAATAAGGAAGAAAAAGATAAGAACAAGAATGGGAAACACTAGAAGGAAGAAGACGAAGAGGAAGAAAACGAAAACGACTTAAAAGAATAGAGGACGAGAAAGAATAGGAAGAAAAAGAGAACAAGCACAAAGAGAACAAAGGAAACGAAAATAAGAAAGACGAAAGAAAATGCAAGAAAGAGAAACATGAGGAGGGTAAAGATGAGGAGAAAGAAAACGAGAACGACTGAAAATAATGGAGGACGAGGAAGAATACGACGAAAAAGAGAACAAAGACGAAGACGAAGACAAGGAAGACGAAAGAAGAGAGAAACACGAGGAAAATGAAGAGGAGAAAGAAAAGCGAGAACGACTTAAAAAAATGAAAGAGGAGAAGGAATAGAACGAAAAAGAGAACAAAGAGAACAAAGACGAAGAATACAGGAATGAGAAACATGAGAACACAAGCCGAGGAGAACAAGAACGAGGGACAATGAAAGAGGACTAAAAAAAAGACGATGAGGACAATAATAACAATGACAAGAAAATTTTCCCTCAAAGGCTTCAAGTGTTTACCGCCCATGCATAAGGAAGGTGGCCCGTGCATGTCATAAAGTGTCGCAATCTTGTCATAGTAGACGTATGCCTCTTAATTAAGGTGGACAAGGGAGCACGTGCCGCCAACAGCCTCGCAAAACTGTCCCACACAGCCTCGCGTCAACAAGTGAAGGGGGCGGAGCGAGCGTCTCTTGAAACATTGATAACGGAAAAGCAAAGACACCACAGATTATGAACCTTTCTCTGCAACACCATCGCGCCAAACCTCCACTATTTTCCAAACGCTCAACATACTTAGCGATTTTCAAAAGTGTTTTCTTGGTTCTAGTGGCAGAGTAACAAGGTTTCTATATTATTCATAGGGGAAAGACTTGAAAAGGAGAGTTTGGAGATATATTGCAACATCACTGCCCTGCACCTCCAATACTTACCTAAGGCTTTACATGCTTGGTTGCACAGGTTTTCAAGGGTGTTTTCCTGGTTGTAGTGGCAGGTTAACAATATTTCTACATTATTCATAAGAGAAACAGTCTTGATAACAGGGTTTGGAGGCAGAAGAGGAAGAAATGAAGAAACGAAAGAAGGAAGGAGAGTAGCATAAGTTTTCAAGGGTGTTTTGTTGGCTCTAGTGGTAGATTAACAATATTTCTACATTACTAAAAGGAGAAACAGTCTTGAAAGCGGGGTTTGGAGACAGAAGAGAAGAAATTGAGAAAAAGGACTAAAGAAGGAAGGAGAGTAGATAGGAGACAGTGCTAATAGGAAACAAAACTCTGGATGTGAGAAGCAGTTTTGAGAAAAGGAGTTTGGAGGCAGAAGAGGGAGAAATGAAGAGACGAAAGAAGAAAGGAGGGAAGAGCAGATAGGAGACAGTATTAATAGAGAACAAAATTCCATTCTCTAACTGCTTCTGTATTTCTGCTTTCCTGTGACTTCAATTCCTCAGTTTTCGATAATCAATTTTACTTCTCGTTTCTGACTAGTTTCTTCAGTCGGTCTTCTTCTTTCTAGCCTTTTCTTCGCCCCTAGCCAGACTCCTTCTTATAGACAAAGGGAGAGCAAAGGGAATAAGAAAAACGAAGGAAAATTAGATAAATATACAAGACTTGGTGACATTTAATAAGAAATGTCGTGGTGTTTGGTATTGTGGAGGTGGTGGTGGTGGTGGTGATGATGGTGAGAGATGAGGGAAAATTAGATATACAAAACTTGGTAACATTTGATAAGAAATGTCGGGGTGCTTGTTATTGTGGTGATGATAATGGTGGTGGTGGTGGTGATGGTGGTGGTGATATTACTCTTGTTGTTGATGTTGTCGCTGTTATTATTGTTATTGTGATGGTGGTGATGGTAGTAATAGTGGTGATGGTGATATGACTACTGTTGTTGTTGTTGCTGTAGTGGTGTTTTTGGCTTTGT
>NC_059266.1:1218038-1220538 GCF_017591435.1 Portunus trituberculatus
GGCAGGCGATCCCTGCGTGCAGTGTTGTGTAGCGCGGCGCCTGCCAGCGGGCGTGTGTGGTGTGGCCGCGTGGGGCAGCGGCCGGCGGGGATGTGATGAGCAGGTCTCCGAGCGGACGAGCCACAACTGAGCGCGCGGCGGCTCTCGCCGGGCTGAGAGGACCACCGCTATGCTGGAGTTCCACTGCTGCTGCTGCCGCTGCCGAGACGCCGCGCGACCTCCACATCTGCGCCCGCCGTGCAAGTGTGATGGAGGGCCGCGGTGGCCTCCGTGATGGCAGCGGCACTCCGGCCAGGCACACCGTCGTACCGTCACGAGGGAACCCCAGCCATTGCCCTCATCGCCACAGACCTTTGGTGCCAGTGCCGGGACACTGCTCTGCCCCACATCACCTTGCACCGCCCTACCCCGCTTCGCCACGCCCCGTTCCAAGACTCAGGACGTCAACAGTTTGTCATTCCTGTCGTGTTTCCATAGAGACGCGGTGTCGTAACGTTGTTTATGTTGGTGCGGGCGTGTGACCGCCTGCTGAGTAGGGCTTGGGCTCGGCGTTAAGAGCCTCCTCGCCGCCTGTCCTCTGCTTCCCGGATGATGCGCCGCTCCTCTCTCGCCGCCTCACATCACACGCCACATCAAAACTCTCATTTCTCTTTTCTTGTTAACTCTCCTCCACGCACTTTTCTTTCTTCCTTCTTTCCTTCCTTCAGTGGGCGTCTCCACCAGGCGAGACTCACACCACTCTGGGAGCCACCCCACACACGCCTCGCTCCCTCACTCACTATAGGCACTATAGGCAGGAACAAGCAGCAACAGATCTGCTGCCCCTCACTCGTGTCTCCCTGCAGCACAGTGTCCAGCAGCACCCGACCTGTGATTGGTGCACCTCGCCCTGCCACTGCTGCGTGAGGGGGAGCACAGTGGCAACCTTGGGAAGGGGCAGGGAGGGACGCGTGCAGTACAAAAACAGGTTCCTTTCCGCCACCGTGGCAGCGTGGGGTGGGTGGGTGGGTGGGTGAATTCCTGGATGCCTTACTCTTCCACTGCCACAAGCAACAATTCACACTACTAAGAACAATTAATGAAAGGTCTATAAACATCAAGAAGGAAAAGAAGAAATGGATTAAGAACAGATCATATCACTAAAAGCCGGCAGAATTAATAGAGCTTTATGAAGAGTAAGAGAAAATGATAAATATTTGAATCCCTTAATCCTTCCCACAACACCAAAGAAAATAAGGAGTGGAATGTTTATAAGCATCAACAATGGAAGAAAAAGAGAGGATTAACACTACAACATACCATTTCTCGCCAACACAAGACACGACTATAGAACAAAAAAAAAAAAAAAAAACATCTCAAAGTAGTTAATTTAAAAACAAATATAGTAAACAGCAATGAAAGAGCTGCAAGATGAAATACACACACACACACACACACACACACACACACACACACACACACACACACACACACACACACAGTACAAGAAAACCACAACACCACACCATCCCTTGCAGTTCCAGGAGCCTCAGAACAGGTAACACGCGGCAATAAAGAGCTGAAGGGAGAGACAGGTGAAGGAGAGGCAGGTGAACGCGGTAATTACAAAGCATGGGGTGTTGAGAGGGGCTGTGAGAGGCAAGGCGAGGTTCCCAAGCTTGAATTAACGTATTATAGAGAGCCATTTACTTACCTTCCTCCTCTTTACCTGGGCAATTAGTGAGGGTCATTATGGAGCAGGTAATGGGAGAGAGGGAGTGCTGTGTCTTACCCCCATGGCTGTGCTAAGAACGGCGTCTTTATTACATCTTGGTCTGCGTCGCCTCTTTTTACGTCTTATGCTTTATTTGGAGCGGAAAAAGACGTGATTAGAGAGTGAGAGGGAGAGAAGGGGGTGATGTTTGTGGGGACCTAGAGAGAAAGATGGCGGGAAGGGGGCTTTTGTCAGGGGGTTGAAGGACGCTCTGATAAAACCACTCAAGTTTAGTAAGATTTATCCACACATCCTGACACACTGCCCTACTTGTTACAGCCCACGCAACCCATTCACCCACGCACCCACGCACCCACGCACCCCATTCATACACGCAAACACCCGATTCTCCCATTCACTCACGCACTCACGCACACACACAGCCCATCAACGGTCTACCCAAGCACTCTGCTCGATTGTAAGGCGGAAAGCAACAGAAAATAAAGGAACGTTATAAAAGTGACGAAAAAAAGTGACGAGACAAAAGTAATAAGAGAGAAAGTAGTGGAAAAAAAGAGTAGCAAAAATATTGAATGCTTTTCTTTACCATTTCGGATTTAATCTAACCTAACCTAACCTAACCTTACCTAACCTAACCTAACCTAACCTAACCTTACCTTACCTTACCTAACCTAACTTAACCTCAACCCAACTTAACTAACTAAACCTAACCTAACCCAACCTAACCTAACTAAACCTAACCTAACCCAACCTAATCCAATCTAACCCAACCGAGCCTAAGCTAAC
>NC_059266.1:1223038-1285538 GCF_017591435.1 Portunus trituberculatus
AGTCATAAGTTGAATATCACGCTATTCTCCCCACTGTGTTACGTCTTTCCGCAGTGTTACGTGCCTAGATCTGCTCTCAGCCTCCCTTGAAATCACGAACGATGTTAAATTGTTAGTGCTATGCTTTGTCTGCTGTGTTTTGTCTTCTCTATCAGTCTTACGTCTTTACCTCTCCTCTCAACCTCCTTGCAAACCACGAGTGATATTAGATTTTAGCACTGTTACGTCTTCCCTCAATCTTATGTGCCTAGATCTGCTCTCAGCCCCCTAGACGCTACGAGTGATGTTCAATTGTTAGCACTGTGTTACGTCTTCCCTTGATTTTAAAGTCCTTACTTGGTCTCCACCTTCTTTCAAACCACCAGTGATGCTAATCTCTTCAGTACCATGACACGTTTTCATATTTATTCTGCTTACTATTCGGCGATTTCATACAGCTTCAGAAACTTATGTTGGGTTTAAAATAGTAAAGACTTTGACCATTAATCTTCTGACCTCCATATACCCTTCCTAATGTAAATAAAATCGTCTAATCACACCCAAAAAATCATGATAAAAGTGCGTTCCAGTATTGAAGGGGTTAAATTGTTAGCAGAGGTGGTCAGTCTGGTTCTCTCGTGTTTTACTCTCCCGCTTAATGACGCAGCGCCCTTGAAAACCATGATTATTCCTACCATAACCTGTTTTTATTGGTCTGTCACTCTAACCCTGAAAGTTTCCTGGAATGTTTTAACAATTTCCATTAAATGTTGTTATCGCATTTTTTTCCTGATTGTAGTGATAGTGTAAAAATTTTGTGTGGGTGTTATTAGGGTTTTGAAGAGTGTGGGTTTTCAGGAGTGTGGGTTTTCAAGAGTGTGGGTTTTCAAGGGTGGGTTTTCAAGAGTGCTTTGTGAGGATGTTATTATGGTTTTCAAGAGTGTGGGTTTTCAAGAGTGCTTTGGTGATAAAACTGATAGATAAACAGAGATAGGGTCTAGTGAATTTGTTAGAGTTTTCAAAAGTGTATTTTTTTCATGATTACATTGATGATTAAATTGACTCGAGAAACAGTTAAGGTCTTCAAAGATGTTTTCATGATTATATTCCTTTTTCGCCCCTGTTCTTTTCGTTTTATTTGTTTTCTCTTTTTTTCTCTCTCCTTTCGTATCTAATTGTTTTAGTTGCTCTCTACTCTAGTCTAGGAGAAACAATTATGGTTTTTAAAGATTTTCATGACTTTGGTGATAAGAAAAATAATAAAAAAGATAAAGATTTGTAATGGAAGTTGCTGAGTGATATTCATGGTCGTTTTAAGTGAAAATTATTGAGTGTTTTCAAGGATGCTTTTAAGACTAATGGTAAGAAGACTGGAGTGGAAGTCGTTGAGATTATTTGAGCATGTTTTTATGATTTTATTAATACTGTAACAAGAAAATCAACCTCACAGACAGGAACACCACCACCACCAACACCAACACCAACACCAACAACAACAACAACAACAACAACAACAACAACCATTGAAACCCACCCAATCATCTCAGCGGCTGGTGAAATAGTCGTGGTGAGAGAAGCATTAAGCGTTTACCAACACAGCCGCTGGGACGAGGCGTGGGTGGGACACTGATAAAGGTTTCCGATAAGGTTGAGTGACAGGTGAACCTCCCTCACCTTCCCGACACCCACCACTCTTCTTTTCCCCTCTGTTTTCCAATTATCTCCTACTTTCCCCTCTATTCCTTTTCTAGTCTGTTTTCATCTTTTTTTCTCTTTTTCTAATGTTTTCTTGTTTATTTTCATTCATCTTATTTTTCCTTATTTTCTTTCTTATTTTTCTTCCCTTTATTTTCCAGTTATGTCATATTTTCCCCTCTATTCCTTTCCTAATCTGTTTTTATCTTCTTTTCTTTTCTAATGTTTTCTCAATTATTTTCATTTGTCTTTTTATCTTTCCATTATTTTTCTCTCCTCTATTTTCCAGCCGTCATATTTTCCTCTCTATTTCTTTTCTATTCCTCTTTCTTTTTGCCTTTTTCTTTTCTTTTCTTAATGTTTTCTTTATTTTTTTCACTCGTGTCTTTTCTTTTTCATTCTTCTTCTTCGCTCTCTGTTTTTCAATTATCTCATTATTTTTCCCTCTATCTCTTTCCTAGTCTCCGTTTTTTTTTTTTTTTTACTTTTTTTATGCCTTCGATTTTTTTTTTTTTTTTTTTACGTGAGTCTTTTCGTTTTCCATTCTTCTTCTTTCCTCTGTTTTTCAATTTTCTTCTACTTTTCCCTCTATTCCTTTTAAAGTCCTCATTTTTCCTTTTTTTCATTAATGTCTTCTTAAATTATTTTCACTCGTCTTTTTTCTTTCCATTATTTTCGTCCCCTTTGTTTTCCATTTATCTCCTGTTTTCCCCTCTATTCATTTTCTAGTCCCAGTTATTTTTTCTTTTCATTTTCTTTTCTTCATGTCCTCTTGATTTTTTTTTCACTCTTCTTCTTCTCTTC
Source organism: Portunus trituberculatus (assembly GCF_017591435.1). Classification (NCBI taxonomy): domain Eukaryota; kingdom Metazoa; phylum Arthropoda; class Malacostraca; order Decapoda; family Portunidae; genus Portunus; species Portunus trituberculatus. The sequence continues at coordinate 1,225,517 of NC_059266.1, forward strand.
TCTATTTTCCAGATATCTCCTAATTTTTCCTCCATCCCTTTTCTGTTTTCCATTTTTTTTCTCTTTTTTCTTCTTTTATTGATATCTTTTCGATTATTGTCACTTGCCTTTTTCTCTTTCCGTTTTTCTTCTCCGCTTTAGTTTTCATTTATTCCCTACTATTCCTTCTATTCCTTTTCTAGTCCCTGCTTTTATTTTCTTTTTTTCTTTTCCTAATGTTTTCTTGATTTTTTCCTCTCGTCTCTTTTCTTTTTCCTTTTTTCTTCTCCTATACTGTGTTTTTTCTCCTCTTTTTTTTATTACCCTATGTTTTTTTTTCCTCTATTCCTTTCCTATGTCTACGTTTCTTTTTTTTTATTTTGGTTCTCTCGCAATCCTCCTCTCATGTCTATTTCTTTTTCCTTCTTCCTCCTCTTATCTTTTGCTTTTTTTCCCTTTTTTCAATTTTCTTTTCTTCTCTCCCTCTCCTGTCCCTCCGTATTTCTTTCCTCTTTTTCCATCTTTCTCTCTTTATTTTCCTCCAATGGCTCGTTCTTTTCACTCCTTTTTTTTATATATCTCTTGTTTTTCTCCTCTATTTTCCAATTATTTCCTGCTTTCTCTCCTCTATTCCACTCCAGTTCCGTTTTCTTTTTCTTTTTTTCCTCTTTCTCTGTTCTCCTCTCGTGTCTTGTTTCTCTTTTTATTCTCTTATCGCCTATTCGTCTATTCTTTCCCATCTTTTCTCCTACATTTTCCGTTTTCTTTCCATCTTTTCTTCACCCATCTATCGTTTTCTTTCCTCCTCTACTCATGCCATTTTTCGATCGTGTCCTTTTTTCTTTCGTAAGTAGTAGTAGTAGTTGTTGTTGTTGTTGTTGCTGTTGTTGTTAACGTATCTACACCAATATATACTTCATGACTGTAGGAAATACTTCACTACTACCACCACCACCTCCACCACCTACACGGCAGCTGCAGCCTCTATAGATAAGATAAGGGGAGCTAACAGGATACGGAGGAGACACAAGATAATCCACCTCTTATCATCTCCTCAGTGAACGGAGAGGCAATAGCGCGAGTCGTGTTCAAGATATTTAGGTTAGGTTAGGTCAAGTTAGGGAAGATTAGGTTGTCAGGTAAAGAAATAATTAGTATGTGAAGGTGTTATTTTTATCGGTATATCTATATGCTTATCTATCTGTCTATCTATCTACTTATCCATCTGTCTATCTACCTATCTATGTATCTATCTATATCTATCTATCTGTCTATCTATCTATCTATTTATCTATCTTCCCATCTATCATTTTACATATCACTATCTTTATCTAGTTATTTATCTATTTATCTCTATCTATCTTCATAGTTTTTTTTTCCCCATTGATGATTATGAATCGTTGGCAAAATATCATTAAAATCACGAAAAAAGCAACCTTGAAAACCCACAACAACGCTCATTAGATCTCGTATAACTATTACTAAAATCATAAAAACCTCCTTGAAAACTCCCATAACCTCCACTGGACCCTGATAAACTCCCACCAAAATCATAAGAACACCCTTGTAAACCCCCAACAACTTGCGCTGGTAAATCATGCATAGATATTACTAAAATCATTAAAAAATATATATCATTGAAAACTCCCTTAACCTCTAATGGAACCTACTAAACTCCCAGTGAAATTATAGGAACACCTTTGAAACACCGCCCCCTCTGCAATAATTTCCACTAGAGCCTATTAAACACCCATTGGAATGATAAAAGAAACACCCTTGAAAAAACAATTAACAGCTTCCACTATAGATTACGTCCCCACCTTACTAGTATCATGAAAACACTCTTGAAAACCCCAAAATACTTCCACTAAATCCTGGTAACTCCTTCAATACCATGACGCGTTTCCATATTCATTCTGGTTACTATTTGGTGATTTTATACAGCTTCAGAAACTTATGTGTGGGATTAAAATAGTGAAGACTCTGGCCATTAATCTTCTGACCTCCATAGACCCTTCCTAATGTCAATAAAATCGTCTAATCACACACAAAACTCATGATAAAATGCGTTCCACTACTGAAAGGGTTACACGATCAATACAAAAACACCCTTTAGGAAACAATAACCTGCACTAGAACCTGTAAGAAATAAGTGAAACAGCAGGCGGAAATGTTTTGAGAACCCACTGCACTCAAGCGTGGAAAAGGAGACGTCAGGGGGAAATAATTTGAAGAGACACTGGCATGCGAGGGAAAGATTAGAGCTGTAGCCTGTGGTGGGATGTGGTGTTGCCTGTTGTTGATCTTCTCTTCATTTTTACTGCTTATTTTCTGACAGGAAATGCTGATATGCAAAGTTGATTTATGGGGAACCTAGAGAATGAGTATTGTGATAAAAGTAGGAACCAAAAGTGATATGAAAAAAGGTTAGAAGAACAGAAAAGAGAAAAATAGATACAAATGAAGACTAAAATGTAGAAAGGAAAGTTAACTATAAAGAAAATTCAAAAGATGTGTGTGAGTGTGTGTGTGTATTCATAGTCGCCTGCTGGTCACCCAGCCAGTCTTCCCCATTATGGAGCGAGCTCAGAATTCATAGATTGATCTTCGGGTTGGACTGAATCCACACCACACTCCACACACCGGGAAAGCGAGGCCACAACCCTTCGAATTACTTGTGCCGAGCGTGCTAACCTTTCTATGCGATGTGTGTGTGTGTGTGTGTGTGTGTGTTTCACTGTTTGATCTGCTGCAGTCTCTGACGAGACAGCCAGACGTTACCCTACGGAACGAGCTCAGAGCTCATTATTTCCGATCTTCGGATAGGCCTGAGACCAGGCACACACCACACACCGAGACAACAAGGTCACAACTCCTCGATTTACATCCCGTACCTACTCACTGCTAGGTGAACAGGGGCTACACGTGAAAGGAGACACACCCAAATATCTCCACCCGGCCGGGGAATCGAACCCCGGTCCTCTGGCTTGTGAAGCCAGCGCTCTAACCACTGAGCTACCGGGCGTGTGTGTGTGTGTGTGTGTGTGATTTAAAAAAAATGCAAAATTAAACAGAGGAAAATAAAAGATATAAGAAAAATAAACTGAAGATTATATAACAAAAAAAAATGGATGTAAGATATAAAGAAAAGAATCCAAGAAATAGACGTAGCAAAAGGCACAGGTAAATTAAGATATAAAAAGAAAATAGGTGCAAATGAAAGGAAATATGAGGAGTATAATAGATATAAACCACTAACAACTAAATATTCAAGCTGGAGATCAAGACAATCACATGGCGGCGGATGGCGGTGTGTTCAGTGACAGCTGCACCAAACACTCCCGCAACAGCAATACGTAAGACCTTGGAATTCCGCTGAACTAAAGAGACACGATAGGAAACAGGACCAAGAGCAGGAGAAGGGACAGCAGAGGTCAGGTCACACTGTCTCCTCCATTTCTCTCCGTGACGAGGCCAACATGAAGTTCTCAGGCACCATGATAGAACTTGGCTGCATCAGACAGTTTGCACGTAAGTCTCTGTGTGTGTGTGTGTGTGTTGCTATAGTGTGTGTACTTTGAAGTCTCTCCTGGGTCTCAGTCTGAATGGTGTCCCGGGAATGCGTGGTTGTCAGATCTTGAAGCAAACCATGAGCTGTCCTTGTAATAAGTGTATGGATCAACAGATAACAAGTATTATTCACATCAAATCAATGACGTTATCAATGAGCTACAATATGTTCTAAACCCAGGAGCCATTTTTAGAGTAGACAGACTAAAGTGTTAATTGTTTATTTGGTCCCACTTCTGCCAAATCGCTTTACAGAACCCACTTTTAAATTCATTCACTTTTTAATATTGATCACACTTTGTATGCCATGTTGGTCGCCAATATTTCCGTGACATAACAGTCAGAACACAGGAGAGTTTTTAGGGTGTTATTGCAGTGTTACACCATAATCAACATGGCTTTTCTTATCCTTCTCATCTTATAGAGCTTCTCATTCTGAGTGAATTAAACCCATACATAGGTGTTGCAAATTGTTTATAACGTTGACAACAATTTTTAAAGACTTACTATGTTTGGGGGGAAATGAGGTAACACACAGCAACACCTGTGTGTTTGATGGACTGACAGGCACTGAGGGATGCTGTTAAGTGTGTTCGTTGGTGTGTGCGTATTGTCACATTATTAGCACATGCATGAAATCAATCACGATGATTGGTTCTTTTGTTTGACCATGCAGCCACTGACCAATAGAAATAATATATAATAGATCTAGCCAATCAGAGTAGTTTGGGAAGAGAAGTGAATCAGTTTATGGAAGAAGTCTGAACAGGCAAGGTGTCACCGTGATTATTTGCATTGTATTGCCAGATTTTATGAAAAGAAATAAGGTAATGACTTCATGTTGATTTCTTGGCGTTGCTAGTCAGGTTAGGCTAATTTGCTTTGGTTAGATTAGATTGTGTTAATTTGTTCTGAGGAAGACGTATCAGCAGTGTGTGCCGCCACAACTGGGTTATGTTAGCTAGGTTAGGTTAGATTAAAGTTAGCATTAGGTTAGTTTTGGTTAAATAGATAAGTTTCAATAGTTTGGTATAGGTGGTAGTGGTGGCAAGTACTCCACAGCAGTAACAGTTAAAATTTTGGACTGTTACCTTATGTGGTACTTTGTGATAACAAAGCCATTTTCTTTTGGTACATTTCATTGTTTTGTATTAATCTTTTTTTTACATTTTCATTGCAATACAGTTCTTTCTGAGGGGGAGAGAGGGAATATATAAAAAGTACTGATTTGTAACAGAAACAATGTGCATATTCATTCAAAGCAGGTCAAAAACTACCAGAAAAAAGTAGTTTCATCCTGAAATGAAAGGATAGTGTAAGACTGGAAATTATTGTTTTTAGTTTTTTCATGAATGTAGAGAGCTCCTCAGTTTGTGTGATATCAAGAGGGAGTTTATTGTACAGTCTTGTTACGGCAGAACAGAAAGCACACAATCTAACATTTGAGGAGTGCCATGAGTCATGAAGCGTGATTCCGGACATGGCTCAAAAATTATTAATGCCTTCACCACCGGGCTGCATCACATGTGATAATTCTTTCAAATGTGGTGTACTACTTGTGATCAAAGCTTGATGCATCAAGACTCATATTTGGAATATAATCCTGGCTTTTTATTTGCAACCAGTGGAGCTCCATCAAGACAGGAGTGATTCTGTCTCGTGGTGGAATTCCTTTGATTAATCTCACTGCTTTATTTAAAACCATCTCTAATTTTCTTAATTGGAGCTCTAGCAGGTTATAGTTGATTAAATTGCAATAATCCACTCTTGATATAATATTGTTAATCACCAATTTCTCGATAGAATCTTTATCCAGGTATTTCTTGATAAAAGCAATATTTCTGAGGTGATATCCAGCAATCTTCACAACATTATGTATCTGACATTTAATTATCAAAGTGGAGTCCAGCAACACTCCCAAGTCACAAATATTTTCAACAATATGAATTTCACTGCCACTTGTGATAACATCCCAAAAATCCCTTAGATTGTCTTTCTTTCCTACAAGCATGAATTCAGACTTATTGTCATTTAATTTCAATTGCTTATAATGCATCCAATTCTTAATTGAATTTATAACATTGTTTATGTACGCACTTATATTTGGAATTTCAGTGATGGAAAAGTGGAACTGGATGTCATCAGCAAATAATTTAAATCTAACACTCTGTTATTATAATACCCTGGATAAACCAATTGTGTATTTACAGACTGAAATAGGTCCCAGCACACTTCTTTGTGGAACTCCTGTTGTCAGAGTTCATGTGTGTTGAAAAAAATTTCAAATTTGCTCACAATAACTTTGTTCAGTGATCCTACAGTCCAACACCTTGCGGCACACACCATGGTCACCCCTCACACTCCACTCCCCTACAGACATCATTGGGTCGCTTGCTCGCCTGGCCAAACTGTGTGTCCTGCGCATCACCCGCACACACCTCTACTTCATCATCAATGAGCCAGGCACAGTGCACCGTGCACCGGGCCTCTGGGCAGAGCTGGACCAGGGCCACTACTTCAGTGCTGTCACCATGAGCGGTGTCTCCGAGGAACACAATGAGATATTCCTGGAGTTTGAGCCAGGTAGGAAGACTGTTCGTAATGAGTGAGTTGAGGATTTATTTTCTGTAGATTGTCTTCATGTTCAAGCATTGTGGAAGAGACTCTTCATTACTTCTTTGTGTTGATTGTTTATTTTAATGTCTGTTTATTTATACCAGGGGTTGCCAAACTTTTTAACTCAATGAAGTTTATTTTATTTTTATTTATTTATTTATTTTTTTTTTTACCCCCTATCTTTTAATTTGAGGAAAATCATTCCATTGGCAAAAACCATGTGCATTAGTAGTGTAATAGGGAACTGGCAATCCAATGGGCCTTTTTTTCTTTCCATTTTTTGTTACCCTTGGCCAGTTGCCCCTCCTGCATATAAAAAAAAAAATCAAAGTAGTTTTTTACATTAATGATGGCAGGCAAGGGAAAAAAACATTACAAAATAAAAATCACTATTTGCCAATCAATAATTGCTAATGGTTTGAATTTAAGAACTTGTATTTTATTTTCAATCTAATGGTACCTTCACTGTGCCTCCAATTATTCACTGCGTCCCCAGTTATTCATCGACCCCTTGGATGGTCCCATCAACCCCTGGAGGTCAATATTGGCCACTTTGAGAGCCACTGATTTATATTATCCTTGCCTTTGTATTTCAAATTGTCATGGGAATGTTAGCCTTGGTAGCATCAATTTCAATGTGTTCTCTGTGCCAAGGATTTACTCAGTATTCAGGAACATTTTATGTTAGAGCTTTATCAATAAAGTTAGCTACTACTTAACTCTATGTACTGCTAATTTTTATTTGCGAGAGGGGAAAATAGAAAGAGGCAGAAAGTTAGAGCTTGTTTAGAGCCATTTATTGCACACATTGATATAAAAAGTGCATTGAACTGTCATCATGTAACCGTGTAAGCTGCACTGGATAACTTCCATCACCATAGCTTGGATGGTACTCCTTTGCACACCTGTGGGACTAACATGGCTACATTCACTTTGCAGACAAGCTATCAGGGACTCTGAGTGTCTTCAAGTCCAATAACATTGCTGTGCGGAACCTGAAGATCAAGCTGGCCAAGAAGCTGGCGCCATGCCTCACCCTGGAGATGCAGATGGTAAGTGGTGTGCTGCTCTGTCCCTCACACTGCTGCCAAGGTGCCCCTCGCCTGTATGTCACAGTGTACAGTGAAAACTACAAATACCTGGGGATGTGATAGGTGGAAGCATTTGTCAGATACTGATTTGTGTATGAAACATTTTGGGTAATTTGATGTGATTTTTTGTAGCCAACTGTACACTGGACTACATGTGTCAACCAAGCACTGACCTGGCTTTTGTTATATGATAAGGTCTGACTAAACCAAATACTGTCTGCTAAAGAAATGGCTATGATACAGTAGAACACACTAAATAATGCTGAAGAGATTTAATAAAACCTAATATTATTATAACACATCTAGTGCATTAATATTTTCTCATCTACCATCACACAAGATTCACCTTCTTCCCTCACACTCACATTGGCCTTGCCTTTGCCATGCAGCCGTCCTTCTCAGAGCACGCCAGGACAGTGGTGCATGATGTACCAGTCCTGCCCCTCCCCCGCCGCCAATGGCACCTCTACCAGGAACCTGAGATGCCACACTTCTCCGCCTCTGTCTACTTACCACCACTGAAGAAGCTGAGGCACGTGGTGGAGCGCATGAAGAGCCTGTCGTCCAGCCTCACCCTCGCCGCCAACCGCCAGGGCACTCTGGTCCTCTCTGTCACCTCAGATGCAGCCAATGTTTCCACCTACTTCAGGAACCTCAACATGCCCACTTGGGGTGAGGCAGGAGAGAGAGAGAGAGAGAGATTGATTGATTGATTGATTGATTTTGTATGTGTTTACCTAGATGTAGTACTAAAGATCTGAAGTACATTCAAGTGGTCCTGTCTTTATTGGTATGTTTATTGTTTTTTTGCCTTCAGTTGATGTACAGTGCTCGTCAGTTCCACTTTTATGATATATTCCAAGTATCTGTGTGTTTTTCCTTCCCCATGACTTATATACTTAATCCTCCACAATTGCTACTCCTATTACACACATGTACACACCTATCTTATTTCCCCACACCCTTGTAACACAGTCTGCCTCACCCAGACATGGAAGGTGCTGCCAGCCAGGTGGACAAAGAACAGCTGCACTCAGCTACAGTGGAGATTAAGAAGCTCATTTCTTTCCTGGCTGGGGAGCAGATTGGCCCATCTAAAGTCATATGCAGTAAGTACAGGACATGATTAGTTATAAGGAAGAACACTAGAGTAGATAGTTAAGGTGAATGTGGAAGACTACTCTATTTCTAGCTGTACCTGAGGCTATTAAGTGAAGATGCACCTCACCATTCATTCCCTCTCTATCTTTCTCTCTCCTGCAGATATAGTAGATGACCGCATGATCCACCTGTTCCTACTCCATGATGATGTGATCCTCCAATATTTCCTGCCAGCCACAAGAAGCTCGTAGCCATCCATATTCACCTTCAGCCTCCACTCATCATCAGGTTCTGCTCATGCCCTCTCATTCTAGCTGTCCCATCCTCTGCCACCATTCTCTCTCATCTTTCTTACTTCTTGCTGCTCCTGTCCTATCTGCCACAGATCTACAGGCTCCTCTCCTCTCATCCTCTCCTTTCACTGTTCTTTCTCTTCTTTATCACCAATCTGCATCATTTCCTACTGGTGCCTCTGTATCTGCTACCTTGACTTTTATCCTTCATCAACCTTCACTGTGTCACCCACATTACCCATAAAACTTTGCCATTGTCATTTCCAGGTTCATATTTAGTGTTAAGAATTCATGTTTTGTGGAGTGTTATTTATCAAGCCACAATATTGTACTGTGATCAAAGAATGACAAGTTTATTTATAGCATTGTGAAAGGATTTGGTAGGATTCGGTAGGAGTGCTAGGGGAGGTTTTCATTAGGTTCTTTGTAAGGTGATGTCTCTCGTCGTGTCCCTTTTGAATGTTGAGTGTCCCTTTGTTATATAATTGTGGCAAGTCTGATATACAAGTCACTGGAGAAAATATGCAACTACTTACTATACTACTACTACCCATCTTTACAGACATATAATGCAATACAGTACTTCTCATCTCCATATAGACATATATAATGCAACACACACTCCCCACACCCACTGATTTTGCTGTCTTACACTACATTTTTACTGTCTCACTTACTTTCTCAACACTGTCGTTGTTTGTGTAAGAAACTGTGGCATGAGAAGGTAAGTGCTGACAGGAAAAATGTGGTGCAAGACAGCAATATCAATATGGGTGGGAGGGTGGGGTGGGTGCAGGTGTGTGTGTGTGTGGTGTATGTCATGCATGTATGTCAAAGAGTCCCTGGTATAAATCCAAAGTGGTTGTGTCTTCCCCATGTTCAGGAAATAGAAAGTCATTGTTTTTCCAAATTATACACCATTTATTATTGACTTGTGAAAATTACAAAATTGTCACAAAATCAGTTGTAGTTATTAATGAAAAATTGACCATGATGTGCTAGTAATTTCCGACTCATTCTTGCTACCCCGCAGAAAGTCGCAGTTTTCTGATGCACTTTCCGTGACTCACTTTCTTCACCTAAACTCGACATTCAAGATGAATTACCAAGTAGGATATTTGAGAAAATTAGACGTACAACTTAAAAGTATCATTCGTGTATTTCTCTTTTGGTTACATTCAAAAGGCTCACAACTGCATCAATCACCAATGCAAATATAACCATCATATATTTGGTGTAACAGAAGTATTAAAAGAAGAGTCTGCACTTTACTGTCCTCTGTTGGGTTGAGGATGGAATGGAGAGGTGATATTCTGGAGAAGCTGTGGTGAGTGACTGTGGTTTGTAAACATACTGTGGGGGGACATCCTGTGGGTCTGTGGGTTGAGAGAGAGAGAGAGAGAGAGAGAGAGAGAGAGAGAGAGAGAGAGAGGGGGGGGGGAATTCTTGAGGCTGTGTTGAGTGACTAGTTTGTAAACATAGTGTAGGGCAGCAGTAGGGAAAGACCTTGTGGGCTGGAGAGGAGGAGAGGATATATCCAAAGCAGGACTCAAAACATAACCACCAGCATGACCAAGGCAGGGGGTAAAAGCTGCAACCTTGCAACGGTTGCATTTCATAATAGGGAAAAGCATAATTGTTTCTAGGTTCAGCATTTCACAAGCCCTACCTCACTCAAGTACAATTCATGACTGATATTTTGATAAATGCAGAGGGTGATGTTTACTCAACAAGATGCAAGCCACAAATGCAGGATACTTTGTGGGGGCGCTTATTCTGGTAAATGAGTGGCCAAGTCGGGCAGAAAGGTGGACAAGTTTGGCTTAACTTATTTTCGAAAGTACAAAACCGGACAATTTTCAACAACAAAGTCCATCAAGACCAAATGGTATAAAAACCAAAGTCTGACTATATGTAAATAGCATCCCATTCACATTTCATCATCCAATACACTAGCTGGTGTACTCTTCCCACACACACACTAATCCATTCATTACATGTATTTCATATTCTTCATTACCTCAAGCCTAAGTCATACACCCTGCTTGCTGCAAAAAATGAGCTACTTCATAACACTAAATATATAATTACAATGTTTTATAAAGCTTGTAATATTCCTTGATTCTGAAAACTGACAAAAGTCTGTCATTGTGGTGTGGACCAAAAAAAAAAAAAAAAAAAAATCTCCCAGTAGTCAGACAATGATTTAGGCAGTCAAAACAATTTTCAAGACAATTATGGTATTGTGAAGTTTCTTGTGCATCAATGAAATCGGACTTTAGTTGTGGTGCTGAGGATTTCCCTGCCTCAGTGCATCACTTAAACACTGCAAGGAACTACGAGTACTGTGCTGCACATTGTTATTGTTGGTCAAGATATACTTCAGTGAAATGAGACACAGGCACTTCACCACACCTGGCTCAGCACAAACCATTCATTGGGCCTACTGGCTCAGGAACCAGGATGCACCTAGAAAGATCCTCACCTGTTCAACTTGTCATAAAAAAGCTAAAATACGCCCACCATAACGTTATTTTGCCATTGTCACTGTAACAGTCTAAAGCTCTAACTCTAAAATTAACATACAACAGTAGTGCCTGTTCTAGATTCCACTTGTCCTGTGCAATGCTTTCTCTGAGCATCTCAACTCAACACTGCACAGAATTCAAAGTAGTGTTCATTGAAGAACAGTTCAAGTGGCGAGACACAAAGCACTTAAAAGTACATCTTCTGAGAACATACTTTACAATCCAACAGCTCTCCATGGACGGAGTTATAGTGAATGGCACTTTATACAAACAAAGTGTTCCCTTTCCATTACCCTTAATTGAACACACAATAGACGGAATGACTAAGACATTTATAAAAATAAAAACAGAGAACAAAAGAACCCAAGGCTTCCAAAGCCTTGGTGGACACTTAGGTACACACGTATCACAGACAACTGGCGATGCATCACTGTAATGATAAATTAATAACTGAGACTAGGACAGTGGGAGTGAGGAGCCATTGAGGTGAAGAATGTCTGTTCTTGCCATGTGTATGGCTCAAATGGCATGCAAGTCTTTAGTTTCCGAGCTTAATTCTAATAAACAATTGGGTAAATAAACTACCTAGGAGTAACTATGTGCATCAGGACGACACTCAAGAACCTTCACAGTATTCTAGTAATTTGGAATTAACTCTCTTTTATGAAGGCAATAACCAAGATTTCCTTTTCTTGATTACCTTTCACCTGTCTCAGCGACAGCAAGACTAATTTTATGCCTCACTTTATCTTTGAATACAGAAAATGTTAATATGTAAGGAAAATTAATCTACAGAAAATAAGACAATCAACAAACACTCCACCTCACATTCCTCCACACACCACCTGCACTGTCACTCATCTCAGTACTTGGTGCATCGGGTGATGTTTCTTTACAACAACTTGAGCTAGAATAAAAATATGAAAGATTATGAGAAAGAGAGACTCCTGTAACTAGAAACACCAAGGGACAGCAGAGGTGAAAATATCAACACTACAGTCTGTTTAGGTCTCTTTACACTGGATGACCTCCGAGTTCTTTCACGTTGCAACCTCAAAATAACATCTTATCACTGACATGGAAAGTTCCTGTTTGACCAATGAGATCCAGTTATATGAAAGGGTGGAAACAACTGTCAATATCAAAAGGTAAAGAGGAAACCCACACAAAGTTAACCAGCATAAGACACCAGGAACAATGAGAAAACAATTGCCACATTAACTTAAACAGACTGTAGTGCTGTCAGAAAACCAAAGGTGAGAGGATTTCCTGATATCTTTAGTGTACTAGTGTCTGCTCCCACCTGCCTCAGCACATCCTAAGTGGAGGAAGAGGAGACAGAGTGAAAGGATTAACATCACCATAACATACAAAGCTACACTACAGAGGGAGGTGTGGCCTACGAGTGCATCTCCCTGGACTTATGCGTGGGCATGAGGGGGCTGGCGGCACGTGAGTTGCAGGTGGTACGCAGGCCCTCCCCAAGGTCCAGATTGAGGTGGTCCTCATCAGGCGTCAGCACCTGGCGCTCCTGCCTCTCCTGGCGGATCTTGCGCATCTCATTTTCAAAAAGCGTCTCTTTCTCCACCTAGGGGGGATGATAAGCATGAGTCACCTGGCCCACACTTGCACCTTTACATTGTATTTCTAAATGATACAAACACAAAACATTTCACACTGAAAGTACCAAATGTACTCTACCTCATCCTAGAGACTTAAGTACTTTCAAACTTAGATTCATACACTTCTCAAGACCAATAACCACATACCTTCTGATGCACAAAATATATACAGCTCTAAAAATGTTTATATAAAAATATACAATACTGAGTAGGAGTGTACTGCTGTACAGTTTGTAACAGTGCAATATTGTACATGGACTTGCCAAATTGATCAAGTCACTAAGAACTGCATTTTTCTATTTTCCTGTTTCATGCCTGTGTAATGAACTAAAACACACAAGGACTTAACAGTTCTCCACACAATAACTTACAATTTTATGGTCAGCTGTATATTATATACATCACCACTGCCCATAGAAATGCAGGAGATTCAGCACAAAGAGAACTGGTGGGAAGGGCGGCATTTATAGTAAATCAAAAGGTAGAATGTGTAAAAAAATACATGACATGCAGTTTTAATTTGACTCTTGGTCTTTGCAATAGACAAGTGACCCTCAAAAGAACCAAATTATTTAGAAAAGAAATTTGTGAGAAAAAATGTTGGTTGAGAACAATAGTTAAGAATAAACCTTTCCAAAAAAAATAAATGAACAGATTTCTATGATGAAAATTACATTCCGAGAGCAAAAAGAAAATATTTTTAAGGAGGCAAAAATGAGACTGTCTTCTGTCAGCATGGCTTCCGTTAGGCTTTGCTGGCCATCTGCTGAGGGGGTTGGCAAACTGCTCCCCATCCCTGTGTGTGGCTACAGGCAGGAGATGTGGCATGGAAAGGTATAGTTACCAATCACTGCGGGTATCTGTACCTGCAGGTTAGGGATGACACCTCTGCGACCATTCTGGGATTCTTGTTTAAACTATAAATTAAAAGATTTTGATAGAATGCTACTCTACAGAAAAATATATATGGAAAAAATATGGAGGACTGATGATGAAAATATGAAGCTGATGATAGGATTCAACAAAGAATTAAAAACAAAAAGCCTTTGGTAAAATTTGACTAAATACTATATGGAAAAAAGATATGATTGGTCTGTAAAACTGTAAAGAGGAAGTTTATTCAAGGAATGATCCAACTATGAGACTGTTAAGTCATTACAGCTACAAATCTATACCTGGTTACACCTCTATTTTAAAAACAATTTACAGGACTGCCTTAACACACAGGCATACACTTATGTAGGTGCACGCAAACCCATAGACACACATGTACATACAATGACCACTATTCACTCCTGAAAAAAAACAAATAGATAAATACTCAAGTGAACATATATAAAAATGTGTGTGTGTGCATGTGAGATATGTAGCATGTAATGTGTAATGAGTAAGTGGTGTAGTATGATGCATAGTGTGGCAACAAGTGTGAAATGCCATCATGACCCACCTTCTTCTCTCTCTTCATCTGGTTCCGCACCTCCACGGGGATGTCAGGAATAGCCATGGCCACAGCTCCCGTTAGCAGGAACACCACATGCTGCAACATACACCCTCCTTAACAAGTGCCACCAAGAACAAAGACAATATGTAAATCTCACAGTCCTTATCTTCACCATCGTGGCCTGAGATGAGTACAGTTGCTCAGGATGCCATGTCACATACCACCAAATACAACTTCCACTACACCTCATTGAAATTGAAAATAGAGGAAACATTTTGTAGTCCTTTACAGAAAATGCTCCACACAAGGCAAAAACATGATAGAAAATTAAACTATTTTATCACCATAATGAAAACACTCCATGGAAAACCCAAAAATAACCTGAAAAACTAAACTATTCTGTGACAATGGAGCTAAAACTCCACAGCAAATCAAAATATCATATGACAAACTAAATTATTCTACCACAACAAAGAGAAAAACATACCAAATAAAACCAAAATATTACAAAGCAAATTGAACTATTCAGTCACAGATACACAACCACAGTCACCTTCCTCACCTCAAAAATCAGGATGAAGGCGAGGCGAGCGGTGAACACGTGCCAAAATTGCTGGTTGATGTCATAAGGGTTCTCATCATCCGGGCCGTTGCGATAGGCTCGGTAGTGACACACGGCTGGCCATCCATCGCGTTTCTCTGGCCCCATATTCTCCTTGTACTCCGAGGTGTTGAAGACTGCAGGAGGTTAAGGAGGGTAAGGATGACTGACAGAATGAATGCAAAAGTAAGAATGATGGAGACTGAGAAGGGCAAGGGTATGATTGATGGAGATTAAGAAAGGCAATACAAAACTGATGGAAATAGAGGAGGGCAAGAATAAGATTGATGGATTGAAAACAACAAGATAAGACTGAAAATTTGAAAAGAGATGAGTAGTAATGATAGTGGTAGTAGGAGTAGTGCATCTTTCCTTAGATCTTCCATTTCAAACCTACACACACACACACACACACACCTGAGAGAGTGTTCTTGATGTAGCCCACCAAGTTGTGTTTCGGGGAGTAGCCATACATATACACCAGCCGAGGGATGAAGTCGCTGGTGTATGAGATAACCACCGCCTGCACACACACATTTAAATTAGATGCTTCATTGATTGCATAATTACCAAATAGAAATACAGTGGAGACTCAATACTCGAACTTGATTAGTTCCAATTGGCTGTTCAAGCATCAAAAAGTTTGACTATCGATACCTACAAATCAGGCAATTTGTTCTAATCTTAACAAAATCTTCAAGTTTATAAAAATATCAATGTAATATTTTTTATTATTTTGATCTGTACATATACCATAAGTGAAGACTGGTGATGGATAATATAGAAGAGGAGGGAAGAAGGGTGGGGAGGAGGAGGGAGGTCATCAGAGGAGGAATCACTATCCATGAAAAGTTTTGATGCGATTCCTGTGAACCCACAAGCAGAGGGCTGTGGCTCACAAATACTTGCACTCCCACTAGATTCCTTATTTTCACCACTAATAAGCCTCCTTGGTGCCATTATAACTTTCTAAATGAAAAACTACTGACAGATGGCAGAAGAAAGTTGTTTTCTCACAACTGCGGCAGGACTAGAGAGGCGCACCAGTATTTTGCTTCAGTATTACCAGTAATACTAGTATCAGAACAGGACACTTGCAATGGCAGGGAGGGAGAGGCCAGAGCTTTGTTTACAACCATGTGTGTGGCCGTTCGATTACCAGATATTTTCACCACTAATAAGCCTTTGGTGTTAATGTAAGTTTACGAGTATAAATGAAAAACTACAGACAACACAGAAAAATGTTATTCTGATAGCTGCGGCACCACAACAGGCTGAGGGGAGGACGTAGAGGCCAGGGGGCCTTTGTTTACAACCACATTCGACTATCAAGTATTTCTTCAAGTATTAAATTGAACTTTTGCGTTCAAGTATTGAAAAGTTTGACTATTAAGACATTCGAGTATTGAGTCTCCACTGCACGAAATTACATCCAAAAAATAAAAACATCCTTATTGATTACTGTGCAAAATTTCCGTTATATAGCTTGTAATCAAATTCAGGATAACAAATTAAACATGCTTAAAAACCTATTTGCATAAGGTTCTGTTATAAAGAGTTTGTTTTTTACAGCATGTATGTTTTGCTTTATTACATTATGCTCATGAAATATAAAGATGTTTTGTGAGCAAATTTTCCCATATTCATGCCTATATTTCTCAGCAATAACCTACTCCATTATTCAAATTTTGTTCATGACTAACATAGTAATATGTTATAAGGGGAAAAATAAACTAACAGCACAACTAACAGACTGTGTAGTGATCAGTTATGTCACCACACTCAAAACATCCAAAAAGTATAGCTACACAAGATATTTTGTAATCAGTTTTCACAGAATGCCTGTTCTATTCATAAATAATCAAGCAATGACTAAAAAAATAATGTTGTAGCATGACAACCAAAGCAAGGTGTGAGGGGTGAACACTAACATTGGTGAAGACGGAGAAGTAGGTGATGCCCTTCAGGATGCCGAACCAGATGCCGATGTCCTGGATCCGCTCCGCCCGAGGACGCCGACACTTACTCAAGTACTTGTAAGCATCGATTCGGATCTCCACAACGTTGTTGAGCAGTGCAAAAATTGGAGCGAGTGGGAATGCTGCCACAAAGATGGTGACAAACCCATACTGGATCACTGTCAGGAGGAAAACATGCATCAAACACAAGCACACACAAGAAACATACAGGGACATGCATAAATATAGCTTTCCCAAAAAAAAATGCAATAGATCAGTAACATCTAATATAAGAGGAAGTGATAAGTAAGCATTGTTCATAAGACAATTTGGATTTAAAAGACAAGACATTACAAGTTAAACTCAATCCAAACAAAAACTCATGAGTGAACAAACAGCCAGCTCACCCATCTCCAGGTACTCATTGAAGAGGGAGAGGCGTGTGTAAGGCTCCAGGTCATAGTCTTGCTCCCAGCGTGTGTAAGCCTCACTCAGCTGGTTGCTGTGGCCACGCCGCTTGTTCCACCACACCTTCATGATGCTGCACCAAATACACACACACATAAGAAGGGCATACAGACTCATCAATGTTCATGATCTTAAGACCTTTTCATCTTCTCAATGGGTTAAGATATGATTAGTTAGACTCTCAGCATTTTCCCTTAAATGATGCAAAATCCTTGTTAAACTACCACTAGAATCAAGAAACACACTTGAATGCCCCAATGACTTCCATTGAGCCTGGTATAAGGAGATGAGACATGGCACCTACATATTTGAGAATAGAACAATGATAATAAAAACAATGAGAACCTTTGAAAACTGTTCTTATAGCTATGCAGATGAATAGATTGCAATTGAAGTCAATGGATGACAGCTCAGTTGAAATCATCTCAGCCACCATACTCTTTCTGACTGATGTCTTTATTTCTTTTCTCAGGCAGTTCATGTTATAGTTATGTTCATTCTTCACAGGTCTTCCCTTTACACACAGTCTCCAGGCCTTTTTGTTACCCATCCACTGCTCCCGTACCAATTATAACTAAGTATTGCTACTACTAAAACTTATACAAAAGCCACCATCACCACTTCACACACTGTCTCTGGATCTTTTGTCACTATCCATTGCTCTGCTGCCAATTATCACTACAGTTACTCATAATACTTCTACAGCAACTACCACCACCACCACTTCAAAGGCTTTTCACACTCACGGGATGAATATTTCTATCACATTGTTGAAGACTTGCTTGCCAATCATGATAATGGCCAGCTGTACGAAGAGCTCAAAGAGGCAGCCAGCCGGATCACACATGTCATAGCGCAACTGCATCAACACATTGGACCGTGCCTCTTCATCCCCAGGGTGGTAGAAGAAACGGCCCTGGATATTGGTAGGGTAGGGTAGGGTAGGGTAGGGTAGGGTAGGGTAGGTTAGGTTAGGTTAGGTTAGGTTAGGTGAGTTATGCTACCTTACATTAGGTTTGCCTACATTATACATTAGGTTAAGTTCAGTCAAAATGGATTATATCACACAGAGCTAAAGCCAGTTCCTCTCTAATGCTCACACACACACACACACACACACACACACACACACACACACACAGGCAAATGGGCAAGCCTCTTAATGTGTAGCCCTGTTCACCTAGCAGTAAATAGGTACAGGATATAACTCGAAGGGTTGTGGCCTCACTTTCCCGGTGTGTGGAATGTGTGTTGTGGTCTCAGTCCTAACCGAAGATCAGTCCATGAGCTCTGAGCTCGCTCCATAATGGGGAAGATTGGCTGGATGACCAGCTGGCGACCGTGGTGAATTATACACACACACACACACACACACACACACACACACACACACACACACACACACACACACACACACACACACACACTGCACATGCCTTACCTTGAAGAAAGCAATGTAGATGAGGGAGGAATAATAGTTGACGAACTGGAAGAGGAACATCTTGAGCGTGAAGGAATCCTCATACTCCGTCTCCGTCCTGGGCACTTCCAGGTTGGTCAGCCACACCACTATCTTTTCGTAGAACTGAACACACAGACACAAGATAACACGTGAATGAAGTGACTTGACATGGAAGTGATGAGACAGTTTTCCTTGGAGTAATGTGTAAGGACAACTCTGAGGCAAATATGTCACATGGATGATAGTTTGGAAGCAAAGTGAAGAGACGAGACCAAGAGATGAATGTAGGAATAGCAGAAGGAAACAGAACACAGAGGACAGGAAAAGGTGAGAGAGGTGATCCATTGTGACTTTTCTATGCCCTGAAATGTTCTCAACCACATAATAACCAAACTATATTAAAATTCCTGTCAGGCAGCTCGTCACTAGACTAACCTATTCTTGCATGCAGATATTCAAAGTGCGTTTGATCCTTTCACTTCAAGAGAATCTTAAGTCCTCTACAACTTGAGACAAATATTCATACTAGTCCCGTAAATTGTTCAATCTGTATCTGAGAAGGCAAAATTAACATCTTATACTTTCTCTTGTCTGTGTTCCTCCGTGCATATAATATCCCATGGGATTCTGGAGGCTGGCAAAGAATAGCTATAGCATTGAAAGGATTAATAAACCACGAGAGGGAGAGACAAACAGCAGGCCATTAATTCCTACATCTGTTTCTGTCTTCAGTATGTCCCTTATGTATATACATAAAAAGAGTATCTGTTTTACCATCTGTGCTTATTTCTAGTCCATCTAAACTCCCACTAAAACTCACAAAGTTGAAGACAATAATGATGACCAAGTTAAGGCTGGCTGCCGTGATGGAGGTGACTAGCTTGGCATTGCGGCGGAACAGTGGCGACTCAGTCTGGTACATGGCAACAGCGATGGCCATGCGGTACATGATGACACTCACCACAGCCGCCAGCACCACCAGCAGCTGTGAGGGATGTGCTGTGTTACATTGCTGTATTTTCACCATCATAATGCATTCTCACTAAGCTACACACTCATCATATGGATGGATTTGGCGATGGAGAAGAAGACAGTCATTTTAATTTTAGGCGCCGCAACATCAACGGTCATATGGCGCCGCTACGATATTTTACTTACTACAATGTAGTTTATAAAAACTAAAAGAAATTAAAAAGATAAAATCAAAGGTAACAAAAATACTAAAACTACAATAAAATTCAATAAAACATTAAAAATACATATAATAAACTTAAATAAAATGCATAAAATAGCTAAAACAAGTGAAAACGATAAAATTAATGGTAATTAAAACAAAAAGCTACAATAATATACATAAAACATTAAAATACATATATTAAAATTAAATAAAATCACAGCTTTGGGAGAAGGCCAGCTTCTCCCAAAAATCTAAAACGTCATGGCCTTGGGCCAGACACTTTGGTCCAAGGACCTTTGAGATATAATAGACACCGCTATCTCTACCGCGACAGCGGTAGAGGTAGCGGTGTCGTAACTCTATCAAACTAGGGCACTCTACCAATAGGTGCCGCACGGTAAGCGGCACCAGGCAGTCATCACAGTAAGGTTGAGGGTTCCTGGTCAACAGGTACCTCTGTGTAAGGTACGTGTGACCTATACGCAGTCGCGCCAATAAAGTCTGTAAACGTCGATCTCGAACATGGGTGTATGTCCAGTGAGGGATAGAGGAAATAGTGATCTCTCCCATTTTCGAGGTTGCGACCCCCGTTAGCCATCTCCTCTGCCAGATTGCTGCAACTGCCTCACGAATTAGAGGAAAGACATCTCGAAACGGAACAGACGCAGGAGATGGAGCGCGACTTGCTGCCTGTTTAGCGAGGCGATCTGCATGTTCATTCCTGGAACACCAACGTGACCAGGAACCCAACAGAACCCAACACGATATCCTCGTTGTGTAAGAAGGTATAGCCACTCCAGGGCTGATAAAACCAAAGGGTTAAAGGATATAGTGCAAGAGAGAGAAGTAAGAGCACTGCGACAGTCACTAAAAATTGTAAAAGACGAAACCGGTAGAGTAAAAATTATTTGTAAAGCTAGGACTATGGCAGACAGCTCCGCAGTAAAACGGACGCCACTGAAGGAAGGCTGCCAGACCGATAAAAAGAGGAAAACCACACTAAATCCAACGCCTGAGTCGGATTTGGAGCCATCAGTAAAAACAGGGATATCATCAGAATGCATAAAAAAGTGTTCTAAAAACCGTGTGTGGGACAGAGCTGGCAAAAAATCCTTCTTGCCATCCATGGCAGGGCATAATGAGATAACAGGAAGCTGCCAATTACCAACTCGCGGGAGACGGAAAGAGTACACAGGAGTGGGGTCGATAGATAACTCTGCCATGAGATTTGCAACACGTAGGCCAAAAGGTTTAGGGAGACTCGGTCGAGTGACATACGCCTGCGAGCGCGAGTCCCGCAACATTGACACACAGGGGACAAAATCAGGCAGACGGTGGGTGCGAAACCAACACCGGAGCATCGAAGACTGGCGCCGGAGGTCGAGCGGCCAGAAACCAGCATCCACTAGAAGGCTAGGTATTGGAGATGTCCGAAATGCACCCGTAGCCAAGCGGACCCCAGCATGATGCACGGGGTCAAGCGAGCGTAGTCGTGCATCTGTTGCGGATGAGTAGATCTCACAGCCGTATTCCAGCTTCGGAAGTATGAGTGTACGGTGAAGCAACAGCAACGTGTCCCTGTCCGCACCCCAAGAGGTATGACTTAAAACCCGAAGAAGGGATAGTGCCTGCCGACAAGACGCCTTAAGAGAGCGAAAATGGGGAACCCAGGTGAGACGGTTGTCAAATAAAAGGCCAAGATATCGAGTCGCCTCCACGCATGAGAGGCGTCTATTGGCGAGGTATAAATCCGGGTCTGGATGGACACCACGGTTGCGACAAAATGCATGGCTACGGTCTTCGAGGTGGAGAATCGAAAACCGTTCATGTTGGCCCAACTGGACACCCTATTGATCGCCAGTTGGAGCTTGCGCTCAATCAGTGACATCCTAGAAGCAGCAAAAGAGATGCACAAGTCGTCCACATATAAAGAACTGTGAATGCCATCCGGTAGAGTATCTATAACACCATTTATTGCAACTGCGAATAGCGTAACACTAAGAATACTTCCCTGTGGGACACCGTCATTTAAAGCTGTAGCATCGGAGAGAACACTCCCAACTCGAACCCGTAAAAAACGGCTGGATAAAAACTGCTGGATAAAAATAGGAAGGTGGCCCCGAAGGCCAAAATTAAACAAAGACTGTAAAATGCCATGACACCAAGCCGTGTCGTAGGCCTTCTCCAGGTCAAAAAAGACTGTTACTTGATGGTGGTGATTAGCGAAGGCCTCACAAATGGAAGACTCTAGGGATAAAAGAGCATCAGTAGTAGACCTCATCTTTCGGAAGCCGTACTGTACCGGTGACAAGTACTTCCCCTCTCCAAATACCACATGAGTCTTATATTTACCATCTTTTCTAACACTTTGCAAATACAGGACGTTAAAGATATAGGACGGTAGTTCGTAGCCTGGAGATTATCTTTCCCAGGCTTCGGAAATGGGAGAACCACTGCCACAGCCCAAGAAGATGGAAAGTCACCGGTATGCCAAATCATATTATAAAGATTTAAAAGAAAGTTAAAAGCAGTGTCAGACATGTGGCGCAAGAAGGCATAAGGTATATCATCTGGCCCAGGAGAAGAGTCGTGACACTGGGACAAAGCGGTCCGCAACTCGGAAGCAGAGAAAGGGACATTATAAGACTCCTCCAGCGGAAGAAAAGTTTATGCCGAGAGATTCCATTCTCTGGCGGTGACGTGCGCCCGGAGCTGCAGGATGCCTCTGGGAAACACTGGCAAAGTGCTCCGCAAAGAGGTCAGCGACATTCCTAGGGTCTGCCACCGTTCGCCCAGCAGACAACAAAATTGGTGGGGAAGCAGCAGAATACTTCCCAGCAATTCGGCGGACTTTGTTGAAGACATCCGTAAGAGGGTGCGGACGTTTATGGAAGAGATATAGGCTTTCCACGAGGCTCTTTGTGCCTCTTTCAAAATGCGGCGGGCCCGAGCTCGGCATCGCCGAAAAGCTTCCAGGCACTGTGGGTCCCCACGATGTCGCCGGAGACGAGAGAAAGCTGACCGTTTCTCTTTAACCGCTGCAGTGCATGCTGCGTTCCACCAAGGAACGGGACGCTTAGTAAAGCGACCTGACGTCCTAGGGATTGTCTGAAGGGCTAAAGAAATAAAAAAATCAGTAAAATAATCAACAGCCTCAGCACAAGTAGAAAAGTCAGCCAGCGGACGAATAAAAGAGCTAAGGTCTGTGAATCGACGCCAATCTGCCTTGTCTAAAACCCAGCGTGGTGGCCGGGACTGTGGCTCAGATTTCACAGATTGCAATAAAATCGGAAAGTGGTCACTACCGTGTAAATCCGGTAGGACTCGCCAATTAAAATCAAGGAAAGAATTAGATGTACAAAGAGAAAGATCGATAGCTGTAAAAGTCCCAGTAGGAGTGTGGAAATGTGTAACATCCCCAGAATTTAAAATCTCCAATCCCTCATCCTCAATAAAAGAACCGATTAAAACCCCACGAGGATTACGAGCACCTTCATCCCACAACGGGTGACGGCCGTTAAAATCTCCCAACAAAAGAAAAGGCGGAGTCAGCTGACGCACCAGGCCGTCAAGCTCACCCCTGGAGACAGGAAGCCGAGGAGGTAGATATAAACTGCAGATGGTGTACAGTCGTCCCATAAAGACCTTAACAGCAACCACCTGAAGGGGAGAGTTAAGTTGTACCGGGATAACAGGTATATCCTGACGGACTAGAATAGCTGTGCCACCGTGGTGGCCCTGGTCAGGGAAAGGAGTGTTAAAAAAACCACGATAGCCAGGAGGACTAGAATAAGTACTATCACCTATCATAGTCTCTTGTAGAGCTACACAGGCTGGAGAGAACTCCGACAGCAAAGCTCGGAGTTCCCCCCACGAGGCGCGAAGGCCTCTACAGTTCCATTGTAGAAGCTTGAAGACGACTATTTGGGTGCAGTGGACGAGCGAGCCTTTTGAGGCTGCCCGTGACTGACCTGACTAGAACTAATCAAACGACGAGAAGACACCGGGAATTGAGGTGTGCCGGGTCGTTGGACCTCAGCCTTTCGGCTTATCGGTGGGTGATGCGAACTATCATCACTTTTACTGGTCCTCGGAGGACGAGGATCAGGCAGGACTGCACTTTCCGATACAGTTGGTCCACGAGGGACGGCTATGACAATATCATCGGACGTCTCCATGCTCAGACCGTCCTCATCATAAGAAGCCCGATCTGAGACGGAGGGCGTCACAGAAGGCTGGACAGAAACTACTGGAGCTACCCTAGCAGAGCGGTCCCTGGAGGACTCACGATTATAAGCACCGGGAGAAAACTTAGACTGCTTATGCTGAGCTAAATCTAACGACTCCGCAGAGCCGCGGTGCCGCTTAGTTAGACCCTTGAAAGGCTTAGGAGATACAGGTGGCAAATGGACATCTACTACATGGGTAACTTTGTTCAAGTCCGTATTTTTCTCGTCACTTCTAAGAGATGACTCAACCGAGTCATCAGCCAAAATGGCAAACCTGTTAGCCAGATAAACAGTACCACCCGCCCCAACAGAGCGAGAGGTAGCAGGAGGAGTTGTCTTCGGACCGGCAGACTCAGCCGAAGAGCGAGCGGCCAATGAAGCATAGGATGTCGCACCAGTACCATCCTTCTGGCGGTACAGGAGTTCACGGCGGGCGCTACCGAGGCTGATAAACTGACTATTGGCAAGCTGTAGAATGTCCTGCTCCAGGCGATACCTAGGGCATTGCCTGGAACGTACCTGGTGAGCATCACGACAATGAAAACAATAAGCTGCACCATTGCAATGCTCCTCTGAATGCGAGTCGAGTGCAGAGCAATTACCACATCGGGAAGCTTCCTTACACGAGCTTTTCCCGTGACCGTACCCATAGCATGAGAAGCACTGAAGAGGGCGAGAAACAAAGTGCCTCACCCTAAGGTTGATAGGACCGATATTAACACGGTCAGGAAGGGTGGACCCAAAAAGTGAGAAGGACCATGTTGGAGGAGTTCCTCATCTTAGTCACCTTTTGTACTGAGCTAGGGCACATTGCTAGTATTTCCTCTTCTGGGAATTCATAGAGGTCTTGGCTATAAACACAACCTTTGCTATAGTTAAAGGTGGGATGAGCCTTAACAGTCTCAAACATGCTGTCAGAAGGGCATGGGAGATGTTGCAACATCCTAGCTTGCGTAAGATCTTTTGCTCGCACAAGCACCCCCTTCCCATACTTTTTCAGATTCCCCTCAGGAATCGTGCCGATTTCTTTGGACAGGTACCGGGAGGCATGGATGAAATTCCACGCCCATTTCTATAGTACGCCACAAACCAACGTGGAGGTGGGATCTGGCGGACTGCTGGAACTGAATTCTCTAAATAGTTTTCAAAAACATTTGGGATGTAATCCATGTCACTGTCTGAAATATTACGTGACTGGAGAAATTCAGTTTTAAAGCCATGGCCGGCGAGGGCAGAGATGCTACATGTTCATAAGCTAAACGAGCTTCATCACATGACATAAACGTTACATAGCATCGGTTAGAAGGAAAGTCCTTATCATAAACCAGTCGAATGCGAACAACCGTACCATACGCCTTGAGAAGTGAGTGCAAGGCATGATAGGAAAATGATGGATTAACATTTACCATTACAAGAGAATCATATGCAGCAGAAATGCATCCCTCAAAAGAACTTCCAGAACAAGAGACTGCTGTGGGAGGCCCTTGTGGAGGGGAATCCTCCTCCTTACTCAGACCTGAAGATGACGTCTCGTGGGCCAGGTCAGCCACCTCACGAGAACCTGAATGTTTTTGTGTTTTCCCATAAAAACAGCTACACAAAAAATTGGCTCCAGGGGCAAGGGAAACCACCTACTGGGACTACAATGGGAGGAAGCGCTGGCTGCCGTGGACGGGGTACCTCGTCCCCATGCGGACCAGTCGTTTTAAAAAAAGGCCCCACATGATACGAATGTTTGTCCACGACAGAGCTGAGACCCCCCTCCCAAAGCATCCCAGCCTGGACACCCAACCATCCAGCACAGGACAGCCCCTATTGGGCGATCCCTCCAGCAGGTGGCTCCGCTGGTCCACTGGCAGCCTACGTAGGAACCATTTAGTCTGGCCCCTCACTGGCGACCGTACTAGCATGGGTAGCCCTCTCCCCCTCGAAAGGGCAGAGCAGGGGACTAAGCCCCCTCTAGCCTAGCTCGCCAGGTCACAGGGCACGCAAGCCCCCACCACGACAAGGCGGTTCCCATCTGGGGGTTATATCATAATATAGATAGATTTGGAAAAAATATCTAATTAATAGACTTAATAAAGATAAAGATAATTAATTAGCTAAATAGAGCATGCTATCTTACTATATCCTGTAGAGTTATCATTAACTAACAAAATTCCGGTCATCTTCACTATAACACTGGCATAATATTGCAAAACATTTAAATAAACTAAAAAAAAAAAATCTATTTACCCTTGCTGCAGTAACAAGGTTGGTTACAAGGCCACAAAAATGCAAACAATAATCCGAACTATAACTCCTATATCAACGCAGGTCAATGAGAACAGACTTGAGTGTGAGCTAGGCGAATCATGCGACGAAGAGAAGGCTTGGGGCAAGGTAAAGGTATTTTCTTTATCTACCTACCCTGGCTGAGACCATCGACTCTATGCAAGACAACTAAGAAGTCATTATTTTTTTTTTATTTCGCTCTTTATGGTGCCCTTCTTACATAAGAAAAAACAGATCATTATAACTGTATAGCAGAAATATCTCCTACAAACTAAATGGTAAGTGTGCCATAGGGTACACGGTGAAGCGGTCTGTCCGTGGCCTGAACACCACCACCGACCGGCCTGACACTGACAGCTGCCAGCTCCGCCAGAGTACTCTAGTGACACCCGCTCATTAGCCACCTCAAGGCACATCAGTTCTAGCGAGAGGGATGATGGCCTCTTCCTTGGGCATGTAACACACACACACACACACACACACACACATACTACCACGTTGTGGTAGTAGTTGTGGTGGTAGTGTGGTCAATAGACTTAAATAATTTGCATAGGCCTGTGTTATGGTGTGGTGTGGTGCTTATGTGGTTATGTGGTACGGTGTGGCGTAGTGTGGTTGTGTGATACGATATAGTGTGGTGGTTGTGTGGTAAGTTGTGGTGTGGTGGTTGTTTGGTATGGTATAGTGATGGAGGTGCTGCGGGACTGGTGTGTGTGTGTGTGTAAACTCGTCATAGTTTCGCACATGCAAACCGGGACAATATATAATAATGAGGAGGCTCCCTCCCCCCCCGTCTGTCTGTCTCTGTCTCTCTGTCTCTGTCTCTCTCTCTCTCTCTTCTAAATAGCGATCAGAAGAGTGCAATACTTTAGGTGGATCGATGATGATAAGAGCAAGAAATTATTCATGGTTGGTATAAATCCAGCCTTACAATGAAACGGCTCATGCTGGGTGACTTTCACGAATAAATAAGTAAATAAATGAATAAGTAAGCATATAAATAAAATGAATAAACAAGTAGCATCAAAATAGAACAGGTCCAACAACTAAATGAGCTGAATTAATTATGTAAATACTCCCTCACATAAGTTCATTCCTCATTTTTTTCTCCTGTTACATAAAAACAGCTGGAAATGCCTGAGAAAACGTAAATTGAGGGAAATATTGACGGAAAAATGTCTCGATCTGGGTACATTGAGGTCAAGATTAGGCGCTCTGAATGGGGATTTAACCATAGCATTATTTGAAGCATGTTAGGGGTGATTTACATGAATAGCTTCTAACGATCGTGAACAGAATATACCAAGAATGCATCATACTATCTACCAGGAAAGACTATCAATATATCTCAGCCTTGTTATAGCTAGCTCTATGTCTATAATCTATACATCTATCTTTTAGCTACCAATGCAGTGTGTGTGTGTGTGCGGGGGGGGTGCAGAGGAAAAAAAAAAAAGAGGAAGTGACCGTGGTATAGTAAGTTAGCGACGCCAGAGTAGCGGAAGGTCCTGCAGGGTTCGAGCCCCGGCCGGTGCCATTTAAATGCTTGTATCATTTATTGTACAGTTAATTTTGGCAATCCCGTGTGTGTGTGTGTGTGTGTGTGTGTGTGTGTGTGTGTGTGTGTGTGTGTGTGTGTGTGTGTGTGTGTGTGCCTCCATCTATTTATGTTCATCAAAAGGTGTATGTGGTAAACCGGCTCATCTTTGACACCTCTGTGTGCCTTCCCTCCCACACCCGCCATCTTCTTTTCCTTACACGAAAAAGTACCATGAAAACAAGACAACACCCACAGCCCTCCAAAAAGACACTGAATATCTGTCAGTGCATACTCACCCTTCTGTCACACAGCGCGCCATCGGGACCATCCTTGTCATAGCGGCCGTCGTGAAGCGGGAAGGCAGCCACGTATGTATCGCTGGAGAGGAGACGTGTGATGCCAATACCTGAAGAGGGACAGGAGGACGTAGTAGTGTTAAAGCTCTTGGCAGTGCTATGGTGCTTTTAAAGGTTTTAATGTGTTTTATTTACTACTCGGTGAAAGTTATTGGTGTCTACGTAGATGTGTTTTCATGATTCCAGTGAAAGTTAATGAGGGTTCTTTGTCACGACTTTAACGATAGCTGTGGAATAATAAGAGATTTTCATGTACAATATTTATCTGTGACTAACAATACAGGCAACGGATTCAAGTTTGCCTGGTAATGCTGGCTCACTGAGGACCTGTAAGTGGGCACTGAATTAAGTTAGAGACAGAAAAGAGAGGAAGACGCGGATATTTAAGTTCAAGTAATAGTTTGACTGGGTTTAGCTTAGCGGAAGTTAAGAATTATGTAGCTTAATCATTATTATTATTATTATTATTATTATTATTATTATTATTATTATTATTATTGATTTCTTAACCTGATTTACTTTTATCTATTCACTTACGATTACTCTAACTAAACACTCTTTCAATATGATGTTACGGTCATATATTTCAACGAACTCGTGTAAGGTTTTTTTTCGAGTGTTTTCGTGTTTCTGACATTCTAACAGGGTCGTGAAAGTTACTAGGGAATGCTAATATCAAGAGTGCTTTCATGGTTCTTGGCTTACCCAACTCAACACTCGAGTAGCGAACACGAAGCAGGATCTCCCAGGCTATCTGACTTCGCTGTGCCGGAGAGAAGAACGTTTCCCTGTCCTTGATGATAAACCTGTGAGGGCGACACCATATTCACCATTATCACCACTATCAGCCTCATATCATTACCATTCATTGTCATCATCACTTTCATCATTACCATCCACGCTATCGCTACTGTCATTGCTTTTCGCTATTTAATTTCATCCATTCAAACCCTCACTATCATCATCCCTGCCACCCTCACTGTTCTTATCACTTTCACCACCACTCATTCTCACCATCCTCGAAACTGTCACACCACCATTACAACCAACACCGCACGATCACAGTCATCACTACCATTACTATAATATTCACCAACACACACCACTAGTACCACGTCCATCACCATCAATCATCACACTCACATACGAACCTTCAAAGCAACTTCAACCACCACCACCACCACCACCATCCATCACACACACACACACACACACACACACACACGTTAGTATGTTACAAGCAGAGCATTTTATCAATCAATAGTGACGTATAGTGCGAAAACACACCATACATTCCTTCTACGAAAACATATCAAGGAAAACGTAAATACAGAGAAAAAAAAAAAAAAACCATTCTCCTTGTCAGCATATAAATAAATGATGCAGGAAGGAATGCACCATAAATAAAGATAATTATTGCAGTTTGAGAGAAGTGAGGAAAAGAACACCAATACCAAATAAGTAAGTAGGTGGACATACGAAGCGAAGGAACAAACAGCACATTCGTTAACAAAAACAATAATTAGGAAACAACACAAACGAATGCATCATGAATAATAAAAAGACAAATAAAAAGTAACAATCTCGAAGAAGTGAGAAAAAGAAAACTAATACTAAATAAGAAAATAGATGGACAAAACAAAATGAATGAACAAACACCACATTCATTAGCAAAAGAAACAGTAATCAGGAAACGCAAGTAAAGCACAAACAAATGAATCATGAATAAAATAAACTGATAAATAAAAAAAAAAGTAACAATCTCGAAGGGAAGAAAAGAACGTGAATAATAAATAGGAGTAAACATGGTGAGTCAACAAACACCGCATTCGTTAAAATAAATAAATAAATAAACAGTATGAAGAAAACTTAAGGAATAAGAAACAAAGCCTCAGAATTCCTGTAAAGTAAGATGTGGTGGTACTCTATCTCACAATGGCATCTATATACAAGGATGTTATAGGAAGGTACATAAAGTTAAAAAGGTGGTGTTGCTACTAGTTCGTTCCGTTTGTCTTGGCGAATACACTCCACCTCCTTCTTGCTCTCTTATTCGTGCATCTTTTCAGGAACCCGTATCTGATTGGCTGGTGAATAAAAAAGGGGCGGAGCTTGAATCTGTAAAGTAGGGTGGAGTTTATCTTGAGGTCAAAAAGATCGGTTTCATTTTGTTTCGCGAAATGATAGAGGTGGAGTTTATTTGCCAAGTTATTGTGTTATTGTTTCAGATGCTTCCACTACTCATCACTATTCGTACTGTGAAGATAATGGTTATAATGCAGCAAAGCAATCGTCACCATACTCAAACGGAAGTGAAAGGAGAAAATGCAGAAACAAGACAAGGCATCTTCACTGTTCCATGTATGTACAAGTTGATAGTGATGATAGTGGAGGTGGTGGTGATGGTGATGATGGTAGTGACGGCAGTGATGGTTAAGGTGGTGGCAATAGAGACGGTGATGATAGTGATGGTGGTTCCTGGTGAAGGTAAGTGATAGAGTTATGATGGTGGCAACAGTGATGGTGGCAACAGTGATGGTGATGAAATGATAGTGAAGGAAGTGTTATGTTCATGATAGTTGTGGCATTGATGGCGATGGTGGCGGTAATGGAAATGATGATGATGATGATGATGATGGATGATGACGATGGTGCACCTTGCATTTTCTGAGAGAAAAAACCAAATGACCATGAAAACAAGACTCCCAAACGCGAAAAAAAAGACAGACAAACACAACATCAATCATTGTATTTACATAATAGCTCGTGTGTGTGTGTGTGTGTGTGTGTGTGTACAAAGGTCCCCAATCACCTATGCTGTGTGTGTGTGTGTGTGTGTGTGTGGTGTGTGTGTGTGTGTGTCCTTCAATACTTGCCAGTTAGAAGACGACTCAGCCTGACTGGAGCTTCTGAGACCAAACAGTGATACCAATGTTAATAGTAGTAGTAGTAGTAGTAGTAGATGGTGGTAGCAGAGAGAGAGAGAGAGAGAGAGAGAGAGAGAGAGAGAGAGAGAGAGAGAGAGAGAGAGAGAGAGAGAGAAATCCCTACAAACAAAAAAATATTAAGAACGAGATACCACGACAGAAATTAACAATAATACAAAGAAAAACACAGACAAAATAATAGAAGTAGTTTCCCTGACCACGTCCCTCACAATTAGTGCTGAATCATAGATGACATCAATACGATAAAAGATTAACAGAAAACGTGTACACTGCAGAGGGTGACTACGGTATTACGGGCGCAATGGCTGCTCAAACATATACACCAAACATAACATTATCTACACGTAACTACATACAGTAATACTACACATGGAATACACATATAACACACCAGCATTTTTTGGTAACGCTGTATGTGGTATTCGTGGTGTATGGTGGGCAAGAGAGGTATGTGTTGAGTGTGTGGTGGTGAAGACAGCACCACCAGTAAGAGAGGCCAGAGAACGCTTTGTGCTCTATTACTCATCACCGTTTCCTTCCACATTGTTTTTCTTATTTTATTCATTTTATTTATTTATTTTTTTTTTTCGATGCTTCGTTCTTCCTTTCCTCTTTTTTTTTTTTTTTTGGTTTCGACGCTTAGCTCTTTTTTTCCTCTCTCGGTACATAACTACAGCGTTTAAGTTACTCTCGTTTTGGTATTTCCCTTCTGATGAGCAGTTCGAGAAGTCAACATAACTTTTTTTTATATCTTTTTCTTTAATTGTTTTCTCTTCAAAAGCGACTCTTTTTCTTCGTTTTCTTATTTTTGCCGGTCTCCTTCACATGTAAAAGTGAATAAAATGAGATGAAAGTGACTAAGTTCGGCTCTAAACCGATCTTTATATTTTAATACTAAACGTAATTTCACTTTAATAGAAATTGCATAACTTTGCACGACATATT
This sequence comes from Portunus trituberculatus, assembly GCF_017591435.1. Lineage (NCBI taxonomy): Eukaryota > Metazoa > Arthropoda > Malacostraca > Decapoda > Portunidae > Portunus > Portunus trituberculatus. The sequence goes on from NC_059266.1 coordinate 1,257,716, forward strand.
GGTTCCAGACTAGTTAGAGTTTAGAAGTCCTGATATTTGGTTATAATTAGTCTTGAAAAGTCTGTTACATGGCTAGGAGACTTACAAATTATATCATTGTACTGTTATTCCTCTCGTGTAGAATTCTAGTTTGCCGATACGTTCCATAGTTTTCAAGGTGAATTGTTTGAAAGGATAACGAGGTGTAGTTTTTCTCTCCAGATGTACCCCTTAATTTATCAAAAGTAGCCTGTTTGTATCCCCCTAATATATCGAGATTAGCTTATTTCTTACCCCCTATCCCTTAGTTTATCAAAAATAGCCTGTTTTTATCTCCTACTATATCGAGATTAGCTTATTTCTTACTCCTTATCCCTCAGTTTATCAAAAGCAGCCAATTTTCTACCACTTCAGTTTATCAAGAGCAGCCTGTTTCTTTACCTTTTAGTTTACCAAAAACAGCGAATTTTACAGCACGAGGCAAGATTTCCCAGGCCATTTAACTTCGTTGTGACGGGGTGGAAAAAGTTTGCCTGTCTCCCATGATGACCCTATAACGACGTCATAATATTTACTACTATCACTATCACCACTACCACCTTCACGCTCATCAAATCACAACACGCACCACTTCTGTACCACCACCACCACCACCTAGCCGGGCCTATATTCTGAAACACTTCCGCTCCGCACCTTCACTATTTTGAAAGGGCTCTAGTTGAAGTGACAGGTTTTTAAGGGTGTTTATATAATTCTAGTGACATGTTAATAAGTTTTCTGCAATATCAACTGGACAAATGCTCTTTAGAACTTTGTTAATCGTTTCTGTGGTCTTTGAAAATGGTCGCGGTGAGAGGGAAGCGTCTCTGAATATGGCGAGTACTATAGTCAGGGTGGTTCCAAGATACTGAGAATTAACATGATCGTCTTGGACCTTCCTTCAGAGACTGGCACCTTGATGCCCCTTATTTGTTTATTCATTTCTTTTCTTGTCATTCTAGACTACAATGCCCCAACCATAACAATAAAAGACAGAAAACCCATGAGTGAACAAGTGATAAGATCAGTACGAATATCATCACACTCGTGCCAGCCCCGTCACTGCGGCAGAGCTAACTCCCATGTTGCAACACCGTGTTCCTCATTGTCGCATACGTAATTACCGCCGCCACCGTTGTCACTTGTTGAGAGGGAATGTGCTAGCAGGCTGCACGTGGTAGTTAAGCTAGTTCAGGTAAAAACTAATAAATCTTGGCAGTAATGACCAGTACATAAATCAAGCTTACAACATTACTTACCAGAAAAAAGAAGAAGAAAAACAGTTTCGTGCGCCAGGTTGAGACAAACGAGCGTGATTTTGTAAATTTACCATGAGATGTTCCTCAAAGCGACGCAAAACCCTCCGCCAAACACAACCGCAGCGCCGCGTCCCTCCACCAAGACTGCACATTCTAGAAACTTTCGGAAACGCTTCACGAGGTTCGAACTCATCTATTCAACTCCCCAGTCTGCATTCTCAAAAGTTTCGGTGCTTCATCACGGCCACACTGCATCTTTAGTATGTCGTGCACAGTTACTCGCTTGTTAAGAACACGTGCAGCAGTTTTTTTTATAATGTTACGCTAAATGAGGCTCACTGTGCATTGATCGACACGGAGGATGCTATTATGGTCATTCTCTTCAACCGCTGTGCTTCGGTGTGGAAATCTCGAACACTACGAATTAGCACGAAACAACAGAATCACGAAACAACAGAATTTCATATTTGATAAATCTAATAATCTTTTAACTTTTCACTGCGACACGAAATAGTTAACACCATCGGAATTAATGCATGAAATCTTTATAAGCATCTATAAGAAAGTGGGAGGGGGCGAAGTAGGGTAGATTATGCAGTGTCTTCCCGATTTGATGATTGGAGCTGGTTATAGAACAAATAAAGAATAGTAATTAAGGAAAGATATGCCGAACAGGAGTTAATAGGTTAAATGCTGATAGCTATACATTTTCTTAATAATTAGAAACACTGGACAGTTTTGCCGTACCATATTTAACAGATGCTAAAGTTGAATTATGAAAATTTAAGGTAAAATCGAGGAATGAGCGAGACTTTTGAGAATGCAGTTAAGGATCATAAAACAACCGACTAAAACACTGATTCTCGGATGCAATAAATAACATGAACAGTTTAAAATTCTTTCACTTTTATACTTCCTTTTTTTTTTTTCTTAATCTCCGTCATACTGTTCAGACAAGCGTGCGTGAGTCGTGGAATAATCGCAAATAAAAAGAGCGGGAGAGTGGAACGAAAGAAAGACAATTTTCTCAACGATGTGCCAAGGCAACGATAATATTAGCGTCTCTTTTCATCAAGTGACGAATGAGTGAAGGAAAGGATTCAGAGCGTCCATTAAGGGTATCGAACACCGCTCAGCACGGCCGCACGTCAGCCGGGACAAAAGACAGTCGCCGGGATACACTCAGACCTTCCCTCCTGACGCTAGACGAACGCCACGCCATCTTTTAATCAGGGGAAGTGAAGAAAGGGATCCAGTGCCTCCATTAAAGGGAATCGAATACTGAACACGGAACAACGACACACACACACACACACACACACACACACACACACTGCAAGACAAACCCTCAAACACTATTAATTTTTCATTCTTACATAAACAAATGAAGTTTTTATTTGATTATATTTTACTATTATCATTATTATTTTCAATCTATTTCTTCTAACAACTGCTCTCAATCATGTCCCCTCCTCTCCTTCCCTCCCTCCCTAGCACCTTCCCTCCCCCACTAAGGACCTTCCCTGACAAAGAAACCCAGAGGAGGATACACGCAGGATCGAAGGACAAGCGCGGAGGACACAGGGGAGAGGGGGATGAATGCAGTGAAAGTAAAGAAGTAGGATTATTTTTTCATTTAGTTTTTTTCTCCTTTTCGCTTTTAATTCAATTTTTCTTTACTTTTAATCACGGTGTCTTCTCGTATCGCTCATGTAGTCCTTTATTTCTACTCAATTCTGCTCTTTGTTTCATATATTGGGATGATAAAAAAGAGTTACCGTCTTGTATTTCTAGCCAGGGTCGCCAGCCACCACCACCACCACCACCACCACCACCACTACAGTCACCACCAAGCTATTTATTACTTTACGTGTAGTGCTGAGTGCTGCTTGCTACCTCCTCCTTCTCCTCCTCCTCCTCCTTCTGCCTAATGAGCCTACAGGAACAAGGAACAGCCGCCCTCAGCTACACAGGTAACGCCTCTTGATGGACAGGTGTGTGTGTGTGTGTGTGTGTGTGTGTGTGTGTGTGTGTGTGTGAAGTGTACGCGTATGTATGTATAAGCCTTGTCTCACTCCGACACACACACACACACACACACACACACACACACACACACACACACACACACACACACACACACACCTGTCCATCAATTTAATCTTTTTTTAAGCACTTTTTTTCAATTTCTCTCACCATTATCACCATTGTTCCATAGGGAGGCTGTACCCGTTCCTTAAACAGTGTATGGTCAAGTATATGAGTGAGTGAGTGAGTGAGTGAGTGAGTGCGTATGTCCTACCCGCTCTTGCCCAAAGTTCTCTGGTAGTCGATCAGCATCCTCTTGGACCGTGTGCGAGTGGCGGACACAACTATCCTCGGATACACCACAGACAAGCCCGACCTAGCACATGAAGGCATTATACTCCACGCACAGTCCCGCCACAAGTCTCCTTACCTTAGCTTAACGAGGCCAGATGTACAGTTGCCCCAAGAAGTAATGTCATGCTTAAAATGTTAGGTAAAGTTGTTATCAGGCAGTCGTTTTTTACCTATAATTCTCAGGAGGAGTAGTAGTAGTAGTAGTAGTAGTAGTAGTAGTAGTAGTAGTAGTAGTAGTAGTAGTAGTAGTAGTAGTAAGTAGTAGTAGTAGTAAGTAGTAGTAGTAGTAGTAGTAGTAGTAGTAGTAGCACAAAAATTAGAATTAAGTAAACTAGTATTAAACAACTTCACTCATTACAGCCATAGTAGTAGTAGTAGTAGTAGTAGTAGTAGTAGTAACAGCAGCAGCAGAGGTGGTGGTAGTAGTAGTAGTAGTAGTAGTAGTAGTAGTAGTAACAACAGCAGCAGAAGAGGTAGTAGTAGTAGTAGTAGTAGTAGTAGTAGTAGTAATAGCAGCATACACAGAAATCATTACAAGACCACTACTTCCACTAAACACAACCACCATTCTACTCCGTCAATTCATTACTCCATGTACTAAACTCCTACTTGATTTATTGAGACACCGGATAACGTGACATTACTCCTTGAAGCAACTGTACGTGAAGCCTTTGCACGTTCACAGCAAACTCTCTATGTTTAGCGAACCCTCTACCTTACGTGCTCTGACCAGCCAGGAGCGTGTCAGCTGATCGGAGGACGGAAGGCTCAAGAGGGTTCCTAAATATAGAGGGAAGGAGCGCGTGGTGTTACATGACTAATGATTCTGACTGGACGTACGGAGCAGCCACGCGTGTACACACACACACACACACACACACACACACACACACACAATATAAAGAACTTCGAGCTTATATACAGCTTTTCTTCTTCTTCTTATTATTATTATTATTATTATCATTATTATCATTATTATTATTATTGATATTATTACCATAAAATCTTGTTGGAATCAAAACAAAGCTATGTCTGTCAGTGTTAGGGTGTTGAAAAAAATATTAGTGGTGGTAGTGGTGGTAGTGGTGGTGGTGATGGCGGTAGTAATGGCGGCGGCGGTGGTGGTGGTGGTGGTGTACACTGACCACCCACGCTTCCCGCTGTTCCTTTGTTTCTATAACGGGACAAAGTGAGCACCTGAACTACATAGTACAAGTCTCTCGAAATTTAGATTGTTATTAATCTAACATCCTTACACTTCTCAACTTTCTCCTATTCTTTCTTCCTTCCTTTCCTCTTCCTTTTAATCCTATGCTTCCTTGTCCTGTCTCTCTTGCCTTACCATGAGGAAAGGGAAAGGGAGACATGAAAGGAAGGGAGGAGGAGGAGAGTAACATGAGTAACTCCAGACTTAAGTAGCGATGAATTTCAATGTGCAGTGTTTTGTGAAGGAATGTTATTAAAATGCCACCACTTACTCCTAGACTGTGCATGCATTATAAATATCACTGTTGCTGTGTCTGAGTCTGAACATTACAACGGTAAGTAAGTCATAAACCTTTGCCTTGACAGTGGTGGGCAATGTTTTAGCTTGTAGTGTCCTGTGAAGCAAAATTATCGAACCACCACTGATGTCCCACAGTATACATATTGCAAGGTGTTTTGCCGCCACACATGAAGGAGACTGAGTGTGCATTATGGATCCTTACAGTGATGGCAGAGATTTCAATGCGTGGTGCCTCGTGAAGGAGAGTTACCGAGTCATCACTTCTTTCCGAGACTATGCAACCATGAAATATAAATCCTGGTCATTATTTTAGTCTGAAACTGTACATACATAATAAAACTCTGCACTACAAAGGAATAAAAATGAAGTCCAAACAGCAACAGACCCTACAGTGATGACAGGGGCTTCGAAATATAGCACTTGAAGAAAAGTTACTGATCCATCACTTGCGTCCCGGACTGTACACACATGCATCGTAAGTATCTATCATCACTATGTCTATTAATATACAGCATACATCAATCTGCTGTCATATTGAGATTCTAAATGTCTGAAACTGTACATACGTCACCACCTCGCTGTACACATTAAAAGTGCTACCACGTATGTCCAAGATTGTGCATAAATCATAAACCTTACCATCTTGAAGACTGATTTCTATGTACGATGTTCCGCCAAGTATAGTTACATTAGAAAGTGAAGAAAGCTGCAAGAGGCCGTCATTTCTACAGTCTTTACCTACCTAATTCCATCTATCACTACCATCTATAAATCTATCTAATCTTGTTTCAAAGTTTCATGGCTCGATGGTAACAATTTTGCTTAACAGATGCATTGTCACAGTTTCGATTTCAACTTTTGTCCTCAACCCACTTACTACAGACACCTTGGCTAGTTAGAAAAGAATAGAAATTGTAGATGAAGCTGCACTAAATGGATGACTAAGAAATTCTCAACGCCTTCATTAGAAATAAATACAATCGTGAATTTGAAATCTTCCATCAATATCCCGAGTGAAATTAAATTGATGCCATGAGATAAAAAAGTCAAACAACCTGTAGGTGGCGCTGCAGGAGGCACTAACCCTTCACGGCCATGATCTCCTTTGTTAATAGTCACTCCACTTGAAAAATGAGTTTGTGTGGACATTAGACACACGGAAAATTGGATAATAGGTCAATTTTCTCGTTTTTCAAGTCACGGAATTATTGAAGGGAATCTTGTACACATATATAAGTGCTTGACAAGTTGCAGGTAATTGTGGGAAGTTTTGTTTGTAGTCGTGGTCAACGTGTTCTGCTAACCCCACACATCAACACTGTCTTATACTGCACATGCGGAATATTTCATGAATTCCTGTGACTCAATAATGTATACGCACAGCATTTATATCATGTTATTCCCTGTAACTCAAAATTTACTTTAGTTACCGAAATTCTCCACTGCTGCCTTTTAACCATTTCACTCCTAGTCAATCTCGTTCATTATAGCGTAAAAAATTAAATTAAACCTTCACTCCCACCATGTCCATCCAAACAATTTACTATTTGTCTCGTTGTGAAGAAACTACAACCATAGCAACAAAAGTGTTAACAGTGATAAGCATTTCTAAAAAGTATGCACGCACCAATTCAAACAGTGTTGACGGGTAGGATGCCAAAGTACGATAATGCAGCTTTTAGTCCCCGTGATCGTGACCATGGCAGTGCACGGGTTAGCGCCTCCATCAGACCAACACACCAGCCAGACACTTCACTAACTGCCCGGGCGAGAACTTTTCCATTTGCACTCGTAAATGGATAGGATATGATTTTTTCTTTTTGCTGCTTCTCGCTAAGATGATAATAGAAAGTTAATAGATCAATGTACTAGATGCAAAGTATAGCTAAATACGGTAATGAGGTAAAAAACTACATCATACTACACTATACACACACACACACACACACACACACACACACACACACACACACACACACACAAGACTGTACAACAAACACAACACAACACACCAACACGCAACAGAAGCCACACGCACAACGCAAACACACACAAACACAACACAACACAAACACTTCCATTAATTCACAACAACAACAACAACAACAACAATCCTCTCACACAAAACACAACACAACACAACAACACAAAACACAAACTCCCCACAAAATCTCCCAATCACAACAGCAATCACAGCAACAAACCTAAACATAACCCTAACGAGTCCCACCAACCCCAACACACTGGATGACACTCACTGTTCAATGTGTGACCTGGAGAACCCCGTGGAGAAATAATTGGGCTCTGGGGGGATTCGATCGTGGTTGTACTGGAACGGGTCTTTCATCCCCAGCCAGCCGAACAGACCATGCCCCTTCTGATCTGTATCGTCCTTCTGCAGTCCACGGAAGGCAGAGAGAAGGCGAGGAGGTAAAGCAGGTACATGCAGGAACCAGGTTGTGTTGTAGAGGCGGAGACACGACCAGGTAGATAGGTAGTAGAGACGACAGGAATGCAGGGTACAGCAGGGGCGTAGCAGAGGCGTAGTAGCCAAAACAAAAATTAGAGAAGGTTGTTAGTAAGAGGTCCGATATGTTTGGTCTGTTAACAAAGTACTAAGACTTTGATTATCTCTGTTTTTCAAAATAGTGCTCGCGAGAGAACAAAGCGCTTCAAAACACGAAATTAAGTTTCGAAGCTTCATTATTTCACTGCAGTGTGTAAAGTAAGCGTCAGAGGTCTATGAACTTGCTTCACTCCTTTCGATTGTGTTTAGTGTTTCCCCTCTGATAAATCCTTTAATTAACCTTTTCTTTGCTATTTGTCAAGTTTCTTTAAAAATACCAAGATATTTTTTCTTCTCGTCACCCATCTCTAAACGTCACACTGACTAGATACTGCAAAAATATGATAAATAGTCCCTTACTTTCTTGTGGACAATTAATAAGAACTTCATTTGTTATTCTAAGTGTCGAGAATTGCTAGTTTTAAGACTCTATTGATTGCTAGACTTTGTAATAGATTCCCAGCAGGTCACGGGATTCACGACTGAGAGAACACGCTAGGCAATGGAAGAGCGCAGATAATAACACTTCTGATCTCGATTGCACATTTGCTTAACTTGAAGAATTCTACATCCAGCTCTATTTAGACAACGCTTCTCCTCTCCTTCCACTCCCCTAAGCTAGAAAGAGTAATGTCCTGCCTTGGTAATCCACACGCATATCCACCTATCCACTTACCTATACCACTTAGACATAAAGGAAGCTGCGGAAACAAGCATCATTATTAGTGTCATGCAGAAACACACACGCACCCACACGGAACACCATGCAATTAACACACACGTAAACACACATGGTTAAAATTTCATGTATGGCTTACCACGTACACGTTTTCATGTGTGTGCGCTTACCGTCATGATACGCACACGGTATACATGATTAGACAGACAGACACCTGCTGATGCCCGCCGCTATGGACGAGGAATTGAAAAAAAAAAACAAGTAAAAATATATTCAAAGATCGATTTTTTTGTTATCTCGTTTCTTTTCTTCTTTCTGTTTGTGACGTAAGATTTATTATAATTATCGCGTTTCCGAGGAGTTAATATGTAAAATTGATTAATATCTAAGTAAATTAATGAATCAGAACGCAAATGTTTATCATTTTATTTTATTCTTTCCTTATTAAAAAAAAATCATTGTGTTATCGAGCCATAAAAAAGAATAAAAACTTTAGACATTAGCGAAAAAAAAAAACTCTTAAAAGCAAACTTGCCAAGATAGTTTCTCTTTAAGCTAAGACTGTGATCTAGAAAAAGAAGAAAAACACTACAATAATAGAAATATATACACGAAGAAGTAGTAACAATAACAATAACACTAATAGTAGTACTCACTATCATATATCACTATACATAAGCGACTGTGCTAAATCTATACTTACAAATTTCTATACTCTTATATACACACATAAATACATACATACATAAATACATGGATACACAGTGATCACTTCTACAATGGTTTACTTACATCACGTGCAGTGGCTCAGTGCACAGCGATGCTTGTATTGTTTATTTTGAAGCACTCCAGCTACTTGTAAGGTGGGTTAGCGGTTAGGTGAATTTAGGTAAGGTTAGGTTAGGTTAGGTAAGGTTAGGTTAGGTAAGGTTAGGCTGGGATTGTGTAAGATGAGGTTGAGTTAGGTTAGGTTAGGTTAGGTAAGGTTAGGCTGGGATAATTTATGTTCGATGAGGTTAGGTAAGGTTAGGCTGAGATTATGTAAGATGAAGTACGGTTGGTTGAATTAGGTTAGGTTAGGTTGAATTGGGTTAGGTTAGGTTGGGATTATTTGTTAGGTTAGACTGGGTTAGGCGAGGTAAACATAGGTTAGGTAAACTTAACCCCTTCGATACTGGGACACATTTTTATCTTGACATTTGTGTACGATTAGACCATTTTATTGACATTAGAAAGGGTCTATGGAGTTCAGCAGATTAATGGCCACAGTCTTCACTATTTTAATCACCCCACATGAATTTCTGAAGCTGTATACAATCACCAAACAGTAAGCAGAATGAATATGGAAACGGGTCATATTACTCAAGGGGTTAAGTTAGATAAGGTAATGTTATGTTAGATCAGGTGATGATGGGTAGACGGTTAGAGGAATGGTGAGAGGGTAAGAACGGGAGGAAGACTTAAGATGATAGTCAGAGTTATTTGGGTAATAGTGAGGAAGGAAGGTCGGATGATGAGAGATGATGTATAAGAGAAGAATAGTGAGGGAATAGTGAAGGATGGTGAAAGTCAAGAAGGGAGTGTAACTGTGGACTAGATTATGAACAGAGAAATATGGTGAGAGACTAAGTATAGTGCAAAGACAGACACCTTACTTCACTATCATCACCTAGGGAAGTGAGGAGACTACAGTAAATATAGTGAAGGACAGAATCTAAGGTGACAGTGACATGGTGAGGACATGGTGATGACTACAGCTGCGTGGAGTTACAGTGATGGCGAGGGGATGGTGAGAATGGTGAATAGTGAGTAAGAGGGTAGAGAGCTTATAGTTTAAAGGAGAAATTAGGTTATAGTGATGTAAATAGAGGTGTGGAGTTCATGGGGATGGTGAGATGGAAGAATGATAGTGATAATTAGAGATGTATTGTCTATATTGATCACCATTAAAATATTACATGAGAAGGATTTTTTATAGTGGATATGAATGAATGGTGACGAGAGTGAGAGTAGTCAGATGGAAAATAATGGTGAAAATGAGTGGATTTAGTCACGTGATAGATTGAAGAATAGTGACGTGTGGTGTGAATGGTGAGGTGAAAGATGATAGTGAAAATTATGATAATTTATTTAGCTACACAGTAGATTTAGGAATAGTGATGTCTGTGTGCAATGATGAAGATGGCGAAATACATGATGGTGAACAATTAATGTGTATGGCTAATGAAAATGAATAGTGAGGTGGAAAAATGGTGAATGTATATATTTAGTCAAGTACAGAGTTTAGTTATGTGTTAATGGTGAGGATGAATGCAATGGTGAAGATGATAGTGATAACAGGACGTGTGTGGATGGTGAGGACGTAGTGAAAAGTTGGTTAATTTATAAGTAGGCATTTAAGTAAAGAATTTAAAAGTACTGTGAACATAGAGGGATCATAATAGTGAATGTGTTGTGACATATGAAGACTTATGAGTTACCGAGTTAAAATTAATAGTGTAAACATCATTTTTTACATAGTACAGTGTGGCAAGTTTAGTGATGGTGAGTGTGGAGGTGAGAGAAAGGAACGGATAGTGATGAGTGGTTGGTTACTGTGTTGACAATGTTTTAGTGTTAGTGATGGTGAATACCAGTGTTTATATCACAACATCGTAGGTAATAGTGACTTACAGTGATTAACTTAGAGTGAAAGTAAATAAAGTAAGGAGTGTTTGGTAAAATGACTCACGAAAGACAAAAATGAAAAGAATAATCATAAAAATAATGAAAGGGTGAAAAATAATGAATAATACTAAAGTAATGAAAACTAAAGGAAATTAAAACTGTAATAATGAAAAAGAAAATACAAGACTGCCAACGCAAAGGATTCAAACATTAAAAAAAATACGAAAAAAAAGAGTAAATGTAGAAACTTAAATGCAAGGAGACAAAAAAGTAAAAGCCAAACAATAAAAAATAGAAGAAAATTTGAGAAAGTACGAAAAAATTTACAAATCTGAAATACGTGAGAACATAACACGAAAAGTAACCAAGGAGAGAAAAATAATAGTAACACATCAACGAAACTTCCATCTTAAAAGTGCATCCATAAATCTAAAACAAGCACATCAAGTTTAGAAACAAATTCATTAACACTCTTTACTTTTTTAAAACACATAAGAGACAAGGAAAAATGTCTTAAAAATACTTAAAAGACAAAAACCCTCGTAAAAATTAAAAAAAAAAAAAAAAATAGAAAAAAGATTAAAAAAATGTCTTACCATAAAAAAACAGACAAGTTTATAAAGCTGACAAAAACACTGAGTTGAAAAAAAAATGTGGCTTTGAAAAGGAAGAAAATGTTAAAAGAATGTCAAATGAAATAGAAAAAAACATAATAATAACAACGTCAACCACTAAAAATACCTCAAAAACACTGCATTTCATCATTTAAGCAGAAAAATCAAAGTTTACTAAAAGAATAAATAATGAAAAACCGGCGCTCGAGAAAAATGTATATTAAAAAGATTGTTTAGAAAAAGTTTAAAAAGTTATTTATTTTGTTTAATTATTTTGTCTGTTAGAGAGAGAGAGAGAGAGAGAGAGAGAGAGAGAGAGAGAGAGAGAGAGAGAGAGAGAGAGAGAGAGAGAGAGAGAGAGACAAAGAGAAATACACAGATATATAGACAGTAAAAGAGGAAAAAATATACAAAAGAGAAGAAAAAGAAAGAAAGAAAGAAAGAAACCAGAAACACAAAGCAAAGAGAAAAGAATAGACAGAAACAGACCGAAACAAAGAAAGAGAGAGAGAGAGACAGACAGACAGACAGACAAACAGACAAAGGCAAGAGCAGCAAGCATATTTAAACAACCGTAGTAATAATAACAACTATAACAGGAAGAGTAATAATGGTAAGGCAGCAAGGGACTCAAGGGGGACGATGCAGGGATAAGGCATAACACAGACCACAGCGGTACAGACACGGCCAATTCTCTCAGCCTTCCTTGTCACTTACCCAGACTTCGCCGCCTCGTATCACAATAAATCTCTGTGTAGCGGGAAATAGAAAACCACCATGAGAGAGAGAGAGAGAGGGGGAGGGGGAGGGGAAGAAAGAAAAAAGAAAAGGATGATAAAAAGAAAAGTGAAAGAAAGGGAAGAAAAGAAAGAAAGAAAAGGAAGAAGGAAAGAAGAGAAAAGGAACAGAAAAGAAACAGAAAAGATAGAAAAGAAAAGGTAAAGAATGAATATAAATAGATAAGAAGAAAGAATGAATGGGAAAGAGAGAGAAGAAAGAAAGAAAGAAAGAAAGGAATGAAAATAGATAAGGAGAAAGAAGAAAGGAAGAAGAAAGAAAAAGGAGGGAAGGAAAGAGAAAAAGAAAGAAAAGAAACAGAAAGAAACGGAAAAAGAAAGTAAAAAGAAAAGATGAATAAGAAAATAGAGAACGAAAGAAAAAAGAAACAAGAAAAGGACAGATAAAAAAAAGGAGACAGGAAGAAAAAAGTGCGGAACAGATGAGAGAGAGAGAGAGAGAGAGAGAGAGAGAGAGAGAGAGAGAGAGAGAGAGAGAGAGAGAGAGAGAGAGAGAAGAAGCAGAGAGGTGAAGACTTAATCCATCATCGCCTTTATTTCTTCAACTTTTTTTTTTTTAAGAACACATGAACAATGACTTAATTATACACAATGGCAAAATACTTCATTACTTATACAGCAAAATATCTACTTAAGTGTGCAATAGTAAGTGAATTAATTATGTCATGAGATATATTCCATTATTTACTCGTATTGTTAATTAGGTTAGTAAATATGAAAGGGGAGTAATAGATGTAACACTCACAAATGAATAGAGAATAGGTAAATAACAGTGGTAATAATGATAAACTTACAATATTCAACGTTCAAAGACATACAGTTTAATATCTACACTTCTATATACAGTTACCTACCATACAGTTAAGGGTAGTGCAAAAAAATACGTGTTGTTCATCTGTATGTGTGTATATGTGTGTGTGTGTGTGTGTGTGTGTGTGTGTGTGTGTGTGTGTGTGTGTGTGTGTTCGTGTGTTCTATTTGTATCATATTTAATATTTTACACACACACACACACACACACACACACACACACACACACACACACACACACACACACACACACACCACTTCCTCAGGTAATGAATTCGACTGATTTATTGGTTTATTACGTATTCCTACACATCTTTGTCCTCGTGTGTGTGTGTGTGTGTGTGTGTGTGTGTGTGTGTGTGTGTGTGTGTGTGTGTGTGTGTGTGTGTGTGTGTGTGTGTGTGTGTGTGTGTGTGTGTGTGTGTGTGTGTGTGTGTGCTACATACTAACACTAAACAGTCATGCACGGTGGTAATTTCATGTTAGGAGAGAAGTTAAAGATAAAAAAAGTAATGACAAGTATCACTCTACTTTCAATGAATTAGAGAGACAAAAAAGTATCAAAACACAAAATTCATTGCAGGAAAAGCTCTCTTCCTCTCCCACGCACACACCAATAAATCAATAAATAAACGTGAATCTTTTAAACTGTATTGAGGATTTCAGGAATGTATAGAAGGAATGAAAAAAACAATTATTCTTTCCTTTCCCTAATGCTACATCTCCGTTTCCTCTTTCTCCTCCTCTTCCATCATCCTCTCCTCCTCATCTTCCACATCCTCCTACCACTCTACCATCACTATGAAACTCCATTCAACTACTACTTAATTCTGAGTCACTACACATATCCCTAGATCTACTTACCTACTTATCCTCTCACTTATATATGGAAAAGTACAAAAATAAAAGGAGGAAATAGAAAAATAAGTACTTTCAGGCCACACACCATTGCAGGACGAGTACTTACACCACACACAAAATGATGATAGAAAGAAATTAATGATAAGAAGAGAAAGAAGACAGACATATTACAAGACCACGAACCACAACAACACCACCACACCATCACACCACACGCCTCATCACCACACACCACCACACACCATAAATCATAATACGATATAAAGACCAAAATAAAGGTACAATAGAAAACCATCACATCAAAAGACCACAAACCACACACCACCACACACCAGACGCCACTGGCATATACGCACACCACAGCACATCACACATATGGAGAAAAGAACCTAAGTAAAAGAATGATATAAAAGAACACATTAGACCACACGCCACCACACACCACCAAGCACCACATCACTGTAATATGGAAAAAGGACGAAAATGAAGGGGTGATGCTGATATAGAAGCTTTATAACACACACACCACTTCACACCACACCACACCAGACAAGGAGGGTATAGACACTCCTCACAACCCTCACACCACACTTTACGAGAAATAATACAGAAAAGAAAGGAAAAATAGGATATAAACCACTTCACACCACATGAGAGGAAAAAAAGACACCACAATAGACGAAAAAATAAAGAACGAAAGAAAGAAAATAAAAAAGTAAAGTAGAAATACAAACATTCTTAAGAGCCGCACACCACACCACCATACACCACACACCACACACCACATACCTTGATGGGTTTCTTCAACTTCATAATCTCAGCATAGCGCGCCAGCAAGTCCCAGGGAACGTGGATTTTGACAAAGTAAGTCTCGCCGTCTTGTGATTGCTGTGGAGAGAGAGAGAGGAGAGAGAGAGAGAGAGAGAGAGAGAGAGAGAGAGAGAGAGAGAGAGAGAGAGAGAGAGAGAGAGAGAGAGAGAGAGTAGAGAGAGAGAGAGAGAGAGAGAGAGAGAGAGAGAGAGAGAGAGAGAGAGAGAGAGAGAGAGAGAGAGAGAGAGAGAGAGAGAGAGAGAGAGAGAGAGAGTAGTAGAGAGAGAGAGAGAGAGAGAGAGAGAGAGAGAGAGAGAGAGAGAGAGAGAGAGAGAGAGAGAGAGAGAGAGAGAGAGAGAGAGAGAGAGAGAGAGAGAGAGAGAGTAGTAGTAGAGAGAGAGAGAGAGAGAGAGTAGAGAGAGAGAGAGAGAGAGAGAGAGTAGTAGAGAGAGAGAGAGAGAGAGAGAGAGAGAGAGTAGTAGTAGTAGTAGTAGTAGTAGTAGTAGTAGTAGTAGTAGTAGTAGTAGTAGTAGTAGTAGTAGTAGTAGTAGTAAGAAAGACAGCAATAGCAGCAGTAGCAGCATCAAAACCGCTTTATAACACAACACAACAACTAACAACAACGAAATAAAACTCCACAATTTACTTAATTAAAAAATAATAAATAAATAAACAATACCGCTTTCAATCTCACACCAAAGCAACATTCGATACCGACGCAAGACACACGATGCATTCTGACACCACATATCAACTCGTGCAAGATATTGACACCCATTGATTTATCCTTAATCTTCCCATCAAAGGACCACGCCGCTTGTATTCTGAAATCTTTGCTCTACCACCACGATTACTGAGGCCACAGAGATGACTAGCCGGGTTCCTCAAAGTGTTTCTTCTGTTAATAATGTAGAAATATCTTTAATCTGTCACTAGAATCGTAAATAGACACCACAGAGATGACCAGCTGAGTTCTTAAAAATGCTACTCCTGTTGATAATATAGAAATATCTTTAATCCTTCACTGAAATCATATAATCGCCGCAGAGATGATCAGACGAGTTCTTAAAAGTGTTTCTCATGTTAATAATGTGGAAATATCCTTAATCTGTCACTAGAATCGTAAAAACCCATAAAAACCAGTGTGATTTGAAGTACAGCCCTTTTTTAGAGGTGCGGCACGAAAGTGATTCCGAATATTTGTCCACGCCATCAGTGACGTCACACCTGCATCACCCGCCGAGCCAATCACATGACAGTACCCGTGATGTCACCAAGGTTTCTGACGTCATCCTGAACTTTCGCCCCGCCTCTCCGCCCACACTCGCTCCCAGCCACGCAAAATTAATACTTCTTGGTCCCGAAATGGTTCTTATCTGATTTGTGAGTCTGTTGTTTGTTTTGTGACTGCTGCTGCTGCTGCTGCTACTGTTGTTGTTGCTGCTGTTGCTGCTACCACTATTGCTGCTGCTGCTGCTGCTGCTGCTGCTGCTGCTACTGTTGTTGTTGTTGTTGCTGTTGATGCTACCACTATTGCTGGTGCTGATGCTATTATTAGTATTAGTACTACTACTACTACTACTACTACTACTACTACTACTACTACTACTACTACTACTACTACTACTACTACTACTACTACTACTACTACTACTACTTCTACTACTTCTACTACTACTACTGTTACTGCTGCTGCTAGTAGTAACAGTAGTAGTAGTAGCAGCAGTAGTAGTAGTAGCAGTAGCAATAGTACAACAACAACAAAAAGAATAACATCCCTCCCTTCATCTCACCACTATCACCCTCCCACCACCACCACCACCACCATCTCACCACTCACCGTCTTATCCTCAGTCTCCAGCTCCAGGCCTTCCTCCATCAAGTTCTCCTGGAAGACGCGCCTCCTCTCTGCCAGCTCCTCGTCCCCGTCATCCTTGAACACCAGCACGAAGTCAATGCGTCGCTTGTTGTCCCGGAAGAAGAGTGTCTCGACTGTCTTCCTCACCTATGTGGTAGAGAGCAGGTGTGTTTAGTGTTCGTGAAGGGAGAGGTGGGTGGAGGTGGGTAAGGAGCAGAGGGGATATGGTGGGAAGGAAGAGAGAAAGAGGGAGGTGGAGGAAAGAAAGAAAGGAATAGGGAGGGGAAGGAAGAAAGAAAGAGGGAGATGGAGGAAAAAAAAAGGAATACGGAGGGGAAGGGAGAGAAAGAGAGAGGGAAGAGGAAGAGACAGGGAAGGAGGAGGAGGAGATGAAGTACTAGTGAAAAGGGAAGAATGGGAGAAGGAGGGAAGGGAAGTAAAATCCTGGTTGAATTACTGGTTGAGTGAAGAAATACCATTAAAAAGCCTGCAAATTATTCGTTAGAACTTATAAAAAAAAGCGCAGATTTTTTATTGAATCATGACAAGAATAATAAAAACATCTTTAAGATCTTTGTTTCCTTCATTGCAGTATTCTAGAACCATCCTTAGTAACAACAATTAACTTCCTGTAGAGCGCAGAACCATTGGTGAAATACAGTAAGAATGATGAAAAACACCATTTAAAACTATAATAAATTTCACTCCAGCCTGTTAAAAGTGTGGAATGATGATTAGCTTATCACTACAACCAAATAAACGACCCTGAAAATCCCAGTAACGTTCACTAAAGCCTATTAGAAGAGTTGAGTCCGTGTTACAATAATGATGACACCCCTTCAAAATACACCTTTAATTTTACTTAAGTCTATTAAAGTAACTGAATAATACACCAAAACGTTTAGTGGTGCATTAAGACGCTTTCACTCCCTCTAGTAACATTTCCACTCAGCAAAATCACAAGAGTGAAGAAAAGATAAGTGTCATTGCGTCGCAGTCAGAGGATAATCTCTCTCAGCACGCGAGGCACGAACCTCTCCTGCCACTGCGATCTCCGCCGCTCGACAGAGATGAACGCTTCCCTCAAACACTACCAAGCACCAATAGACTTTTATTCCCTGTGGCCTTCATACCAGTACTGATGTGAGAACAAACGTTTCAAAATATCTAAGACTTTCCCTTAATCTCTTCAGTACCAGGACGCGTTTTCATATTCATTCTGATTACTATTTTGGCCATAGCTTCAGAAACATGTTGGGGTTAGAATAGTAAAGACTCTGGCCATCAGTGTTTTGACCTCCATAAATCTTTCCTAATGCAAATAAAATTGTCTAATCATACCAAAAAATCAAGGTAGAAATGCGTGTCAGTATTGAAGGGGTTAAGTTCTACAGTGCTACAGTCAATCAACATTCGAAGCACTGAGAAAGAAAAAATGAAAATAAAAAAACGATTTGCATGTACACACAAACGATGGAATAAATGGTAAATATCACCTTTTCTAACCTACTGAACCACATATTTAAGAAGCTGCCGTGGAAAAGCGTCTGAAAGTTGTAAACAATTCGGAAAATATTATTAAACTAGAAATAAATAAGCCACAAACAACGATCATCATCAACACAAACCCACACAGTCCTAGAGGCAACAGAAATAAGGTACACGCCAATATGCCACCGTTGCCTCCCTGACCAACCATCGCGTAGGCAGGTAACAAATGCCTTTACCTGGAACTGAGTCACATGTCTGACTTCTGGGGGGTGGTGGGCGGAGGGGAGGAGGCTTGAGGGGTGGCGGGTGGAGGGGAGGCGGACTGGGGTGATTGGAGAGAAAGAGGAGCGGCGGTAGGCTGGCGTGCTTGGTGTGTAGCGAGGCAGGGAGATGTCAGCGTTGGCCGGTTTGACGAAGTTCTTGAGAGGGTCATAGCGTTTCATGGTTGGCTAAGTGGGTGTTGGTGGTTCTTCAGGGTAGTGGCCGGTGGGGCGTGACTGTTTGAGTATGGCTGACAGTCTTTCCTTACTGACTGTGTGTGTGTTTGTGGGGAGTGACAAAGTGAGTGTTGTGTTACTGTTTCTTTCTCGTGTTTGTGTTCGTTGTATCTATTAGTTTTCCTGTTTTTTTTTATGTAATATAGTGCGTTTTAAAGATTGTATAAAAAATGATAGAATACAAAATGTTATAGAAATGTTGAGTGTAAATGTGAATGCTGCGGTATTACTGTTTTTTCTATGCTAGTTCTCTCTCTCTCTCTCTCTCTCTCTCTCTCTCTCTCTCTCTCTCTCTCAATGGTAATATGATAAGTGTTAATGACTCTTTATAGATAACAATACAGAAACGAGGCGCGTGAGTGAGTGTCTGTATGAATAACGACAGTTTTTGTTGCTGTTTTTTCTTGTTTCCATTATATCTCTCCTTGGCTTCCTTTTTAATAGAAATACAGCATGTCTATATAATAATACAGTAAAATTAGTGCACAAATAGTCAGTGAATTTTACGTGTGTGAAGGTTGTGTTGTTTTTACTTGTGTTGGTTTTCACTTCGGTTTTCTTACTGATGGTGTTGTATCAGTGTTAATAATGTTACAATAATAACCATGATATAATAAATTGCGTTCAGGATCTTTCTATTTCAATTTTTTTATCTATTATTGATTCATATTCCTCTAATTTTCAATACATATCATTATTTATTCGTTTTTTTTTCGAAAGCTTCTTGTATTTTTGTCTTATTTTCTATTCTAATACGAGATTCTTATAATTCTGTTTGTACTTTGTTAACTACTGCTACCACTACAACCACCACCACCACTACTACTGCTACTACTGCTACTACTGCTATTACTACTACTGGTCGCTTCTTTCAAAAGTACAAATGGAGAAAAAATATGAGAATAAAAGTGTGTGTGTGTGTGTGTGTGTGTGTGTGTGTGTGTGTGTGTGTGTGTGTGTGTGTGTGTGTGTGTGTGTGTGTGTGTGTGTGTGTGTGTGTGATCTTCTGCCCCGCCGGTCCCTGAAGGTGTCCCAATCGAAGAAAACTATTGAAGGAAGAGGATAAAAAGAAGGTACAATCGATACGGCTTTATCTTTCCTCCTGTTTACTTATTGTTTTCCACTTTTCTTCTTTATCACGGCTTGCGTATGGTGTTCCTCTTGTTATCGTTTGCTTTCTATTTTATTCGTCCTTTTTCACGTGTTTATTTGTTTTTGTTTTTTTTCGTTTATATCTATTTTTTACCGTTTTCTTTTCTTCTCTTCTTTTATTTCCTGTTTATGTTTGTCTTTTCCTTCTCTTTTATGATTTGTTTGATTGTTTTCTTTCTCTCTAAATGTTCTCCTTTCCTCCCTTTTAACTTGTTCACTTTCTCTCTCTCTTCTCTTTTCTATCATTTATTTACTTTCTCTCTTTCCTTTCAATTTTTTTCGCTATATTATATTATTTGTTGTTTAATGGTTTTCTTATTCTTTACTTGTTTATTCTATTTTTTCTTCTTCTTCAATTTTTCTTTCTTCTATTTAATGCTTTCTTCCCATTTAAGACTTTTTTTCCTATTTCTTCCTTTTTTTTTATTTATACCATGTGGGCTTTTCACGGTAATTTATGGGCTAAAAGGACAAGATCTAATGACTGTGATTTTTGTGTTTTTGTTGTGTTTCTGAGATTTTAGTGGAGGTTTGGTTAGGTTAGGTTAGGTTAATCTCTTGCCGTGCTCTTAATGTAACCCCGTTCTGTCTGTCACACTGGCCTTGCACTGACAGAATTCCTGACCCTCGCCTCGTTTTCACTTAAGTGACCTTGTCCTCGAGACTGTGGCGGCTACTCACGGCACTCTAATTGGCACTTGGTGTTGGGTGTGCCCGTGTGTTGGTGCGTCCCACTAATTGCCTCACGCACACCTTGTTCACTGGTAATCTGCAGCAATCACATCAGCAGGGCAATAATTTCAAGGTGAGGTTAGTGTGCCCTTGTGTTGATGTGTATGTTTGTTCCTTTGATGTGTTCACTGTTTTTTTTTTCTTTTAGACTTGTATTTTTATTCTTATGCCTCTTGATAAAACCACACCTTGTCCATCACACTGGATTTATATCACTACTATTTTCAAGACATTTGTCCTTTTCTTTCGGCTGACTGTTGATCTGCAAGGGGACTGGCAATTAAGTGGAGTTTTCTCTTTATTTTTTGTTGCCCTTGGACTGCTTCCTCTCTTGCATTAAAAATACTTTACTACTATTTTCCTTTCATTTCAAGACTCGTATTTTTGTTTCTCTAATCTGTTTACTGCTTTTCTCTCGTATATTAATGCTACTCAATCTTAACCTACAGGAAATCGCATCAGTAGAACAGTAATTGCTTGGTGAGAGGTGAGGTTGGTAAGTGTGTTGGTGTGTCACTGTCTCACACACACCTAATTTACTCGCAGTCTGCAAGAATCACGTCAGTAGACCAGTAATTATCAGGTGGGGTTGATTTGTACATTGCCCCTTCATTATCTCTCCTGGAATCACGTTTGGAGTCACGCTGAGATGTGCTAGTTAATCTGACTGCTTTGGTTCCCTCTCTTGGCGAAGTAGACTAGTGTCAGTTTAGAGTACAGCTTCAATGCCACCTATGACAGTAAAGTGATGGAGAAGTTTAGTGCAGTGCCCGTAGTTTTTTTCCTTCACTTGAATGTGCGTTACTATCATGTCATACTGTTACCAAGACTAAGTTACTCAGGCATTGCGCTACTTCCCTCGTGTCTCTTCTAGTCGTGTAATCGTATCGGCTATTTCTTTTTTTTTCCAGTTTTCTTTACGATGCAATGTTACGTTCAAGTTTCCAGGAACAACAGGCACTAGATCACTTCCAACGCGACGCTATGTTCCTGGCTTTCTGCAGGTGAGGGCCACACACGCTCAGCCGCTCGAGAGTCACACCGCGCCACACCGCCACACTGCCACACCGCCACGCCACGTCCCTCACCGCACACTGAAGTCGCCGCCAACACCCCGTCGCCCTTCCCACAGACCGTCACGTAACCCACAGGCGCTCAATGGACGGCACGCGCGCTCATTGGCTGAATAGGAGAGCACAAAGCGAACCGGTGCCTTGCTAAACTCAGGATGGGGTTTGCTCCGGTAAATCCAGGTGTAATCCAAGTCCAATCCAGGCGTGATCCATACTAAGGAGGATGTCGTGGATGGTTTCCGAGCTGCGCCTTGAATTCTCTCTCCCTCTCGCTATGGATTCCCGATAACTCACACTTGGCGGCTTACTGCAGTGGGTAATATTTATACCTACAATCTAGTCACGTCAAAATATGCGTGAAGGATTCTAGGATGAGGTGACGCTGTGTGAGGTAGGGGAGGGAAGGTGTTGATTACGACACCAGATGAAAGAAAGAAAGAGAGAGAGAGAGAGAGAGAGAGAGAGAGAGAGAGAGAGAGAGAGAGAGAGAGAGAGAGAGAGAGAGAGAGAGAGAGAGAGAGGAGGAAAGGAAGGAGCCACACGAGTATAAATGAGTAAAAGGCGCATGACAAACACACTGACATACTGATAAATTACCCTTCAGCATATTTCCTCCCAACAGTTGAACCTGCATCCACACGCCTCCACACCCCTCCCCAGTACTTCTCCCTCACCCTACACCCTACACTGCCTAACACTCCTCTCCCCACATACCCTACATCCCATTGCTCTTTACCTCACGCGATACCCTCCCATACACACCCATCACTGCCCCTTCACTCATCATTCATCACTGTCCTTCCCCTAACATTTCTACACTTCCGCCTACACACTCCCACAGTACACCTCACGTCCACACCTCCATATTCTAGTGATTCTCGTTTCTACACACTCATCCACACACTGATCCATATGCAACTGGTCTTCCTAAACTTTCCCTCTTGCATTACTAGCTCCACATTGCAATACCTGCATATCAAACCAGCCTTCAGCTAAGACATGCCAAGATTTCCGTGTTCATCCATTTCTTGTCACTTTTCCTTTGGCTAACTATCGATTCTGTAAGGACACTGGCGATTGAGTGGATCTTTTTCTTGATCTTTTGTTGCCCTAAGCCAGTCCTCCCCTCTTATATAAAAAAGTTCATAAATACTGCTTCTCTGTCCTCCATCCAGACACATCCACATCGCCCCACATCTAAGACATCCCCAAAACTTCCCTTCTCCTCCACATCACATCTCACTTATCCATCAGCTAACGCACACCCACATTACTCCACATGCACAAAGGATAGCTCAGCATTATCCCATCCTTCTCTCCTCTCCACATCCTAAACACTTCCCTCTTGTCCACCACTCCCACACACACACCCACACTGCTAAACACTCAACACTCCCACACACACACACACACACACACACACACACGAATGCCATAACACATACCAAAACACTGGCTCATTCTCCTCCCACACACCAGTACTTCAACAACACACACACACACACACACACACACACACACACACACTCTTCCACCCCACCCAAAGCATCTCCCCACCCATCCTGCCCTATTTTCGTACCATTAGACGAACAAACATCACGTAATACATTCGATGCAAAATTATTCATCGATTCTCAGGATGTAATAGCGTGGCAAAAATCCGCATCTTCGTGTTATTTATGGCCCCGAGACGTTTTTTGCACCACAACAAATCCATACGTGTTTGTGACAATCCGGATCAACAACTGGTGCTTCTTGGGGACTTTGGAGCATTTTATTTTCATTTGTTTATCTTTTGTTTGTTTTTTCATTGAGATTTTTATTTTTTTTATTTTATTTATTTTTTTTTTCAGTGGGTCTTTACAATTTTCTTGTTTAAGTGGGTCTTTTTCAGTTTTTTTTTTATTCCAGTGGGTCTTTTTTGCCGTGTTTTTGTTTAAGTGGGGTTTTTTTACCGTGTTTTTGTTTCAGTGGGTCTTTTTTACCGTGTTTTTTGTTTCAGTGGGTCTTTTTTAATCTTTTTTTATTTCAGTGGGTCTTTTTTGCCGTGTTTTTGTTTCAGTGGGTCTTTTTTTTACCGTGTTTTTGTTTCAGTGGGTCTTTTTTAATTTTTTTTTATTTCAGTGGGTCTTTTTTGCCGTGTTTTTGTTTCAGTGGGTCTTTTATTACCGTGTTTTTGTTTCAGTGGGTCTTTTTTTTTACCGTGTTTTTGTTTCAGTGGGTCTTTTTTACCGTGTTTTTGTTTCAGTGGGTCTTTTTTACAGTGTTTCATTTCAGTGGGTCTTTATATGATGTCTTTTTTTTCACTGGGTCTTTCTTCACTATCTTTTCAGTGGATCTTTATTTTTAACCTATTTTTTTCAGGGGTTCTTTTTCACTGCCTTGTTATTTCAGTGTCCCTTTCCTTCAGCAGGCTTTTTTTTTTTTTCAATGGGCTCTTTTACATTTCTTTTTTAATGGGGCTTTTCTCAGTAGCGGCTTTTTTTTCAGTGCGTCTTTTAATCAGTGAGTGAATAACGAAAAATGGACGTATAAAGATGAAACACGCGGAAATAAAGGTCCAAACTAGTTAAGATATTGAAAAGATAATAAAAAAAAGGTACTTGTATAGTAGACACGGAAGGAGAAACAAGGAAACAAGTGACATTATTTGTCCATTTGAGTGAAAGTGTTTGTCGATAGAAATAGTCTTGTAAATGATGATGGAACGGAATACGAAGGAATACAAAGGACATTCACAGCCTATTTTTTATCATCATTCCCAGTTCTCTCAGTTTTAATAAAGGATGGACATGAAAGAGGATTCCTTGGCTGGTACAGGAACATACGGAAATAAAATGTCCAAACTAGTGAAGATATTCGAAAGATAGTCAAAAAAAAAGAGAAACAAGGAAACAAAAAGAGACGTGGGTGAGAACAGAACGTGGAGGGGAAGTTGATATTATTTGACCATTTGAGTGAAAGTGTTTGTCGATAGAAATGTTATAAATGATGATGGAAAGGGAATACAAGGGAATACAAAGGACATTCACAGCCTATTCTACCTCTGTGTCCTCAAGGTGGTTTTTATTTTCATTCCCAGTTCTCTCAGTGTTAATAAAGGATTGCCATGAAAGAGGACTCCATGGTTGGTACAGGAGTCATCATATTCTTTTCACAATTCTAAATCTTGAATGAAGAATGAATGTGTAGCAAGGTGCAGGTAGTTTTGTGTGAAAGAAGATACCAGGCCATTATATTTTTCAAACCTTTTTTTCTATTTTAATCATATGTTGCTCATATACTTTTTTTTTAATCTACATGCGTATATTTATTTTGTTGTTTTTGTGTGTATTTATCTATTTCATATTATCTATTGTATGTAATAAATAAAGCCATCGCTCCTTCACGCTCAGAGCTCACATTGACATACAAAGAGAGCATCGCCTCGGATAAAGCTTCGAGATTTTTATAAGGACAGGTGTCAGATCCCAAAATTAATCCACTGCTGCTTGAAATAGACCGCCAACAAATCACTCACATATTCCATGCATTTCTTTTTTATTCATGTAAGAGGAGAAAACTGGACATGTTTAAGTCTATGTATTGGTATTGGGTACTATAAATTATTTCGAGTGTTTCTAGAGTTCCAGGTGTTTCTAATGCGCGTGTGAGGAGGTGAGGAAGGTGAGGAGGTGAGAGCTGCCTTGTGCCATCACGCCTCCACCTTTCTAGGGATCGAAACGTAAAGGTCTAAGCTGTGAGCCGCGCGTGCTAACCATTACGCTAAGGAGGCAGCTGTGTCATTACGGGTAACTCATCATTGCCAGGCTACTCAAGGGTGCTCCAGCTGCCAATCTATACTATTTATGCATTCTATTGACGCCAAGGGGAGGACATTGGCTAACGCTTGTGTGCCTCTGCCGGGCCTCCAACCTGGGCTGTCCCTGGCAAGACGTAGCCCATGTCATCATTTATGTCTATTTTTTACACGAAGATAGGCCTAAAAATGTTAAAAAAATGTTGTTCAATACCTAAAAAAGAAAGAAAGAAAGATAGAGATTTGAAATAGTTCGTCAATGTAGTTTAGGAAGTGTCCGTTGCTCATCTGTTTCAACTAATCATATATAAAAAAAGAGGTTTAATACCCAAAAATACCAAAGAGATAGAGGTTTGGAATAGTTGGTCAGTGTAGTTTAGGAAGTGTCTCGTTGCTCATCTGTTTCAACTAATCATATATAAAAAAAAGAATTGATTAATACCCGAAAATACCCAAAGAGATAGACAGATATGAAATAGTTGATCAGTGTAGATTAGGAAGTGTCTCGTTGCTCATCTTTTTCAACTAGTCATATGGTTAGAGTTATTCGCAGATAAGATGAAACAGTTGATCAGGACAAAGTCTCGTTGCTCATCTTTTTCAACTAGTCATATCGTTAGAGTTATTCGTTGTGCACATTCTCATAAACACAAATACTTTGAGAATGCAAACTTTAACCCTTTCACCATAACACACCTTCCAAAATCACGAACAGCTTTCTGGATACTTACATTCACACTACACTCTCTTTAATACCTTTAGTGTATAGAAAAGATAAAGTAAAACCATAGTCTCTCTTTTCTGCAGTGTGTGTCCGTACAGTCAATATTCCCAGTGGCTCTCGTTACTAACAAAAGAATACAACAACACTAACGCCAACATAAACACTAATATCAGCGCAACAGTAGCCATAAACAAAACAATTGACAAGGTTCAGATTTTTACATAACGACAATAGCAGGGCAACAAAAAGGAACACTAGTATTACTACAACAACAGCCATAAAAAGAAGAGGAAAGATAGATACCAGGAAGAAACACAGACATGAAGACAGACAGACAGCAAGAATTAAAGGAAGAAGCTATAACATTGATATCTTTTTACGTAAGAGGAGGAAAGATAGATAGAAAGGAAGAGAGACAGACAGGCAGACAGACAGACAGACAAACTTAATAAAAAAAAAGAAACTAACATTGATATCTTTTAACGTAAGAGGAACACTAGAAGAAGGATAGATAGACAGGAGGACAGAGAGGCAGAAAGAAAGAGAGAATTAATGAAAAACGTTGATATTCTGTTTACGAAAGAGGAACACAGAAAAAATATAGATAGACAGAAAACCAGACAGACAGACAGACAGATAAAAAACGAATAAAAAAAAACATTGATATTCTGTTTACGTAAGGTCTAAGGCAACAAAAACGAATAAAAAAAATCATTTAAACTGCCAGTAAGTGAAGAGAGAGCTAGAGAGATTACCCAAAATTAAAGGCTATATAAATATTTTCAAATCTTTGCTTGGTGAACACAAATTTGGACTCGCCAGAACTGAGTCAGACGTGGGAGGCGTGAATGGTATGTGAGCGTGACAAAGCAGCGTGGTAAATTAACGTGATAAGCCAGAATTCGATGCTGCACGCTCCTCAAGATGGTGAAGACGGTAAACAGCTTAGTCCTCCTGCAAATCTTGAAGGAGAAAACGTGGTGAAGGTAGACTAAAGTGAAAATAAATAGATAAATGGAAGATAGAAACAGGGGTCAAAAAAGGAAGGCTCTGGGAATGTTAGTGAAGAATAAAACGTGCAGAAAGTGACAGACAGGAAGAAAAAATAGATAGACAGGAAGACAGGCAAAACAGACTGACATAAAGAAAGAAGGAAGGAAGGAAGAATGAAAGAAAGAAAGAAAGAAAGAAAATAAGAAAGATGGCAGGTAAAGAACATACGAGTACAGACAGACGGAAAGAAAGAGAGAGAAAAAAAAAGAAAGAAAGAAAGAAAGATAAACAGTTCCCAGAAAACAAGAGAAAAAAAAAAAAAAGAAAAAAGAAATGAAGGTTAAAAGAAAGAGAACAAAGGAGAGGAAGAGCTAACTAACAAACCAATTAAGAAACTAACAAAGGAGAAAGAGGAAGACGAAGAGAAAATCACACAACATTATAACACAATTGACGTAAGAGAAGTAAGGAAAAGTTAAATAAAAAGGAAGAATAACAAAGGGAAATCACACATCACAGCGCATTCCAGGTAAA
>NC_059266.1:1288038-1298038 GCF_017591435.1 Portunus trituberculatus
ACTTATCACAAGGATAGCTTACGGTTCTCCTTAAGATCTGACAACCACACATTCCTCCGGGACACCATTCAGACCGAGACCAGGGAGCCATTTTAGAATACACGGACTATCCACCATCACCATCGTGGCTAAAGCACTATTAGCAACAAACACAACAACATTATGCTTGTGTTAATATCAGGGCAGTGCTTTTGAATAATTAACGAAAATGACCCGTGCTCTTTTGGTTTTCTGTGAACCACTAACATTTCACATAGCCTCAAAACTTCCTCTTCCTCTCCCCTTCCAGTCACAAACACGGAAGAAAAATAGCAAACTCAGTTATTAATCAAATGCATTACAACAAACAAACATATCTGTCGCCACACAAATACAGATAAACAGTCGGAGATTGATAAATATAAAGTACTAATAACACCGCCATTACTGTGTGTGTGTGTGTGTGTGTGTGTGTGTGTGTGTGTGTGTGTGTGTGTGTGTGTGTGTGTGTGTGTGTGTGTGTGTGTGTGTGTGTGTGTGTGTGTGTGTGTGTGTGTGTGTGTGTGTGTGTGTGTGTGTGTGTGTGTGTGTGTGTGTGTGTGAACTTTAAGTGACCCGGAAGGGGAAGTGGTATTGACGATGCTAAAGCAAAAGTTAAAGTTTGATCTGCTTGTTGCACCTCTGTCTGTCTGTCTGTCTGTCTGTATGTATGTATGTATGTAAACTGTCTTTGTCCGTCTCTCTCTCTCTCTCTCTCTCTCTCTCTCTCTCTCTCTCTCTCTCTCTCTCTCTCTCTCTCTCTCTCTCTCTCTCTCTCTCTCTCTCTCTCTCTCTCTCTCTCTCTATTCGATCATTCGTTCCTGTCTTATTCCTCCTTTCCTTCTTTCTTACTCTTTTTTCTTTCTTTTCTTCCCGTTTTTCTTTATGTTCTTTCCCTTCCTTCATTTCTCCTTTTTTTCTTCCTTGGAAACCTGAATCAAAAAGTTTTTCTGGGACATGAATTCAACCCACAAAAACAAGAAGACCAACACGAGTCGAAACTTATATATTCTTAAGTGTTTCTGCCTCTTATCTCTCCGACTTTTAAACAAACTGTAGTGAAAGTTAGCAGATCTACATTACGTGAGTGAGTGTGAATGTAACAACCACTCGTGATATTTACATTACATAGACACGGTTACGCACAGGTTACAGCTCAAATTATTACGTAAATGAGTGTAAATACGACAATATTATCGAGACTTGAGTGTGACCGTCCCTACTTATTTATCCCTTTCTTTTAGCTCGCTCTCTCGGACCTGTATGGGAACTAGCAACTAAATCGGCCTTTTTTACTTCTTTGTATTCTTGCCAGTTTTCCCCTCTTACAAAAAGAAAATAGTGCTCATCGTAACCCCGGTGAGAGTGTAAAAAAGGATTCTGGACCATTACTAAAAAAATATATATCCAAGAAAACCCGATTCTTCACCTGTTTAGCCTCTTGAACCTAACCTAACCTAACCTAAACCAGGGACAGTGAGAGAGCAAGCACATGGATAAAGTAAATGTGGTTAGTGGTTTCCGTAGAGTTTTATCCTTACTAGTCTTGTTTTCAGTGCTTTGTTTATATCATAGCGTAACAAATTGAAGTAAGACAGAAGAGAATAAAGTAGAGTTGGGCAGAATAAGACAGAGTAGAGTCTTTACCGCTTGTCTCATTCGCAGAGCCTTATTCATAACATAGCATAACAAAATTAAATAAAACAGAAGAGAATGGAGAATAGTAAGATAGAATAGGAAAGAATAGAATAAAGTAAACATGGTTGGTGATTTCCCTAGAGTTTGTTTTACACCTAGTCTTTTCTTAGAACTCTTTTTTCATAACATAGCATAATAAATCGAAATAAAATAGAAGAGAATAGAGATAGTAAGATAGAATAGGGAAGAATATAGCAAGGTAAACATGGTTGATGGTTTTCGTAGAGTTCTAACGCCGATAGTCTTATTCTCAGCGTTCTATTTATGACCTAGCGTAACAAATTTATATAAAAGAGAAAAGAATAGAGTATAGTTGGATAGAATAAAGTAAATCTGGCTAGTGGTTTCCATAGAGTTTTTTCCCTTAATTTTTTTTTACATATTTTTTATCTACGCTCTTGTCATCCATAGCCTAACTTAACATGACATGACGTAACAAAGTGAAATAAAACAGAAGAGAGTAGAACATAGTACGAGAGAATAGGACAGAATAGAATGGGGATATAAGAAGACAAGAACAGAATGGAATAAAAGAAAGACAACTAAAAGAATAACTCATTACCGTCATTTATCCCATCAATCCACCATTTTTCTTCCTCCCAGCATGAAAAAAAATTACCTGATGAAAAACAGAACATAAAACAATAGAAGAAAATAAAATAAAATAAAATAAAAAAGAGAAAACTAAGCACAATCACTCCATAATCTTTCCTGTCTCACTAATCTACTTTTTCTCCCTGTCAGTACAAATCCACAAGTCTCTTTACCTTGGAGTCGTCTGAGCCTTTCTGCAGCTTGAAGTGGTCGTGGTATTTGTCGTACTTAGCCTGCAGCGCGTCGGAGTTGGCCAAGGGTCGTGTGTCGTCCATGATGCTCCCCGGCAGCTGCACACTCTCGTAGGAACCGTAGCTGCGGATGTCCTGCACGAAGGAAGGAAAGCGCGGTTCGTGAGTCGAGTAGAAAGGCTAGATTATCTTTCGTGTTTGTGTTCGTAAAGCGAGGAGAGAAGGGAGATGGGAAGGAGGGTGGTAAGGAAGTGAGTGTGTGAGGGACTGAGTGACTGAGTGAGTGACTGACCGACTGACTGATTGATTGCCTGGCTGACTGACTGCTTGAATGAATGAATGAATGATTGACTGATTGACTGACTAACTGACTGACTGACTGACTGACTAATTGACTGACTGACTAATTGACTGATTGACCGAATGACTAACTGTCTGACTAACTGACTGACTTATTGACTGACTGACTGACTGATTGACTGACTGACTGTCTGACTGATTGACTGACTGAGGGATAGATACAGAAACAGACACGCAAAGACATGTAAACAGACATAAAAAAATAATATATACACAGATAAGAAAAAAACTGATGAGAACAAAACAAACCTAAATACCAAAACAGAAGGAAAATAAACAAAAAGTCAAAACAAAACATAAAACAAAACAAAAAAGCAGAGACGTGTAGAAAAAAAAACACACATAGACAGAAAAAAAAAGGAGGAAAACCAGAAGAACAAATAGAAAAACAAAGAAAAATCGCACACACACACACACACACACACACACACCTGCGCCATCCTGTGTGTGTTGGAGGGGATGCTGGAGGGCGTGTTCCGCATCACAGCTGACGAAGGAGGAGTCACGTGACCTTCTTGAAATAAAACGATATCTGGAGGCCCTCTGTTGAGACTCGCTGAGGAGACATATACACGAGACTGCTCCTTCTCTTCTCCTCCTCCTCCACCTTCCCCTCCTCCTCCACCTCCTCCTTCCCTCTCTCCTTCACTACCACTTCCAGCTACCCCTCCTCCTCCTCCTCCTCCTTCTGCGTTCACGGGTGTTTCCTCCACAGTCTCCCTCGTCTCTGTCACGCCTCCGTCATCCAGCTCCTCTGACAGCCTAGAGTAAGGGTCCCATGAGGCGAGTCCCGTTGACCAGATCTGCGGGGGAGTGCACGAGTGGTTAATGGATCAATGGTTGGTGAATAAGTTAAGTGTTGGGTATTCTTTTTTCCTTAGTGGTGTTTAGTGGGGTTTCGGTTGACTGACTGATTGACTGGCTGATTGATTGATTGATTTATCTTTTTATTGTTATCGGTTTGTTTATTTGTGTATTCGTCTTTTTATTTTGTTTACTGATCTATGTATTTGATTCCAGTTAGTCTTTATTTTTACTTATCTACTTATTTATCTTTTTTTTCATTATTTTTGTGAGAAGTGAGCATTCTGTATTTTCTCCTTTCAAGGCGGAGGTTTCAAGACACTTTTCTCTCCTTTTTTTTTTCTTTATACACAATCGTTTCTAGCTCTAAGGTGACTGGTACCTGACTTGACCTTTTTCCTATTACTTTTATTGTTCTTGGCCGGTGCACCTCCCGCATAAAAGAAACACAACAAAAAAGGAAAAATCAGGAATGAAAGCTAGAGGAGAGAGAAGAGACTGGGTACAAACGAAAGGAGTTACGTAAGAATGAATAGCCTTTTTCATTTTTTTTCTCCTCTAAACTAACAGTAAACAAGTGACAGAATTCCTGGAGGACACGGAAGAAATATCAATGTGAAGAGAAATGTGGGAATAGCATAAAGTATACAGATGTTACCGTGTTTCTGGCCCACTAACAGAAGAATCTTGAGGCAAAGGTGGGCAGACTACATGAGTTACGAGAGGAGAGCTGGGAATCAATGCTACTAGAACTGAGACAAAAAAGAATGAAAAGATTTTTTTTACGTAAGAGGGAGAACTACCAAAAGCAAAAAAAAAAAAAAAAAAGGCCCATACGAAAAGAGAAAGAAGAAAGAAAAAAGGAAAAACTAAACACACACACACACACACACACACACACACACACACACACACACACACACACACACACACACACACACACACAAAACTTTCACCTAACTCACATTGTCTTCAGCTGCACTGTTCTCCGTCGGCGGCTCCTGTAGAGTGCGCCGCTGCTCCTCACTGCCCCGAAAAACCTGGACAGGAGGAAGCGGAGACTCAGGAGAAGATGGTCCCTCGCTTTCCCGCTCAACACCTCCCTCCTCCGCTAGCTGCACCACTCTGTTACCTGCAATGCAATACAGTAGAGGATCAGACACCTTTTAGAATTCAGGAGCTATTTGTAAAGGTTCCAATGTGTTTTCTTTGGTGTTTATAAGGGATCTAGTAGGGTTAATTGCGTTTTTCAAGCTCAAGGTGAATTTTTTAATGCTAGTCGTGGTTTGATAGGTTGTAATGGAAGTTATTGTGGTTTTTAAGGGTGTTTCCAAGGTTCAAGTGGTATTTCAATAGGTTCTAATGGAGTGTATTGGGATTTTCAAGTTGTCAAGGGTGATTTTCAAGATGCTAGTTATGGTAATGGAGGTTATTATGGGTTTCAAGTGCTGTTATGGTTCTGTTGGTAATTTAATTGGTTTTAATGGAGTTTATTTGGTTTATTGTAACTTTAATGGTGACTTTATGATAACAGTGGTGGTTTAACATGTGGTAATGGACGTTATTATGGGTTTCAAGTGTTATTATGGTCCTGTTGGTAGTTTAATGCATCCTAATGGAGTTAATGGGAGTTTTCAATTTGATGAGGTTTTTTATGAAGCAAATGGTAGGTTTTACTGAAAGTTACTAAGGTTTTCATATGTGTTTTTTTTTTTTTTATGAGTGTGATTGTTGTCTGACTGTGGTGAAAGTTAGTGCAGTTTTCAAAGGTATTTTCATTGATTTTATTGGCAGTTTAAAATACTTCACTGGAGGTTACTAGAGTTTTCAAGAGTGTTTTCATGGTTTCAGAGACAGTTTCATGAACAACACCACTACCACCACCACTACCACCACCACCACCATCACCACGGCAACCGCAAATGTTGTCAAGGCACTCACTCCCTCCCTCCCTCCCTCCTCTCTCCCTCCCTCCACTACCAGTTACGCAGTACATTACCCCTTCCCTCCCACCAGCCACAGCCCTCTCCACCCACTGCATCCTCCCCCTTCTTGCCTCCCTTCCCTATCACTATCACTGTCAACAAGCTCATCCTTTCTCTATCCCTTATTCTCTCCCTTCTATTTCCCTCTCCCTCCTCCCCTCTCTCCCCACTACTTAGATAATAATGATGATGATGATGATGAAAATGTATAATTACAGAATAAAAAAAATATATATATATATATATATATATATATATATATATATATATATATATATATATATAGAGAGAGAGAGAGAGAGAGAGAGAGAGAGAGAGAGAGAGAGAGAGAGAGAGAGAGAGAGAGAGAGAGAGAGAGAGAGAGAGAGAGAGAGAGAGAGAACGATAAACACCAAGATACCAAGACACACACACACACACACACACACACACACACACACACACACACACACACAGACCAGTCAATAATTAATTTATTTATTGCACTTTCGTCCTCTCCTTCCTTCCTTCCTTCCTTCCTTCCTTCCTTCCTTCCTTCCTGCTCTTCTATCATCTACCTCCTTCCCTCTTCTCTCATCTTTTGCTCCCGTAATTCTTGTCTTTTACCTCTCTTCCTACTTTTAATCTTTCCTTCTCACATTTTACACATTCTCCTCCTCCTTTTCCTTCTCCTTCTCCTCCTCCTCCTCCTCTTTCTCCTTCTTCTCCTCCTCCTTTTCCTCCTCCTCCACCTTCTTCCTTCATATCTCTCAGTTTTCCTTACTCCTCATTTAAAACACCACAATATATTGTCGATTTCTCACCTCCGCCCTCCCCCCAACCCACACCCACACCCACACCCACACACACACACACACACACACACACACACACACACACACACACACACACACACACACACGATTCTAAGGAGTTTAGCATTCCTCACCACCGTTTCTATAATTTCACAGGTTGAGGTCACTGTGTGTGTGTGTGTGTGTGTGTGTGTGTGTGTGTGTGTGTGTGTGTGTGTGTGTGTGTGTGTGTGTGTGTGTGTGTGTGTGTGTGTGTGTGTCCTAGTTTTCTTCATTCTTTGGGTCTTAATCTTTAAATGTAATATTGACTCGTATTACGTCCTAAATTCATCTTGTACCTGTGTGTGTGTGTGTGTGTGTGTACCTGTGTGTGTGTGTGTGTGTGTGTGTGTGTGTGTGTGTGTGTGTGTGTGTGTGTGTGTGTGTGTGTGTGTGTGTGTGTGTGTGTGTGTGTGTGTGTGTGTGTACGTCTGTCTGCCTATTTATATGTATGTTTTGGTATTTTTGTTTTCCATTTTCCATAATCTTGAAAAATTATAACATAACAACGTAAGTTTAATCATTCTAACCTAAGCTAACCTAATTCAACTTATCCTAATCTGTCCTAACCTAACTTAACCTAACCTAACCTAATCTAACGTATTTTAACATGACCTAACCTAATCTGACCCAACCCAACTCAACCCACACTTGTAACCAGAAGAATGTATAAGTACAGACTTCCTCTTTCAAATAAATGTAAGAGAGCATGCAAGCCTTCACATAATTACACACACACACACACACACACACACCAATATATGAATCTTTCTTTCCTCCCTCCCTCTCTATATCTCTCTCTACCTCCTTCCCTTTTTCTCTACTTTCCACTCCGTCCCTCTTCATTCACCACTCTCTCTCGTATATACTAAGCTATACACAAAAACTACATATGAACAAGTTTCCTATTAAGCGTTTTGTAACCCTGCAGTTATAGATTAGGTTAGCCACTTCAGTACCATGAGGAGTTTTAATATTTATTCCGATTACTATTTGGTGATTTTATACAGCTTCAGAAACTTATGTGGGGGATTAAAATAATGAAGACTCGGACTATTAATCTTCTGACCTCCATAGACCTCTCCTAATGTAAGTAAAATTGTCTTATCATACCTAAAAATCATGATAAAAATGCGTTCCAGCACTGAAGGGGTTAAAATAGATCAGATCAATCATAAAAGGTGAAGAATGCCGAGTTGAAGTTAGATAATATTTGTTTTTTTGGTCTTTCTCTGTCTGCAACCTTAACCTAACACAATATAACATAACGTAACTAATTGAAACATAAGCTAACCTAATTCAACTTATCCAAACCTAACCTAACTTAACCTAACCTAACCTAACCTAACCATACAGTACTCGCAGTGTTGGATGAAGTTGAGTTAGGTTAGATACCCATAAAAGGTGGAATGTACTGAGGTCAAGTTAGGTTAGGTTAGGTTAGGATAAGTTAGGTCAGTTTCAGTTAGGTTAGGTTAGGTTTATCTAGATTAGGTTACTTGAGGTCAGGTCAGATTAGGTTAGGTTAAATCAGATTAGGTTAGGTTAGATTTAGTTAGGTTTAGTTAGGTTAAGTTAGGTTAGATCAGGTTAGGTTACATTAAAATTAGATTTACTTAGGTTAGGTTACGTGAGGTTAGGTTACGTTATTCATAAAGTACGGACGGCAATGTCAGGCGGTGCTACGTAAGGAAGGTTAGGTGAACGAAGCGACAGGTGGGGTGTATTGAGGCAGGTAGGTTAGGTTAGGTTAGATTAGGTTACACATAAAGTATCTGGAGCGCAATGGGGTCAGGTGGTGTTAGGTAAGGAGGGATTGGTGAGTGGAGCAGCAGGCGGGGTGTGTTGAGGCAGGTAGTATCTCATCATAGCATGTCAGCCTTCAGTGGCCATCAGGAAAGGTTAGGCAGGAATTGTCAGAGAAGTGTCGATTGTATAGAGAGGACTACCCACGCTCTCACTGCTACACACACACACACACACACACACACACACACACACACACACACACACACACACACACACACATATACTCTTTCTCTCTCTCTCTCTCTCTCTCTCTCTCTCTCTCTCTCTCAGAAGAAGAAGAAGAAGAAGAAGAAGAAGAAGAAGAAGAATCAATAACAATAAAACAAAAACATGGAAAACGAAAACAACAACAACAAAACATCAACCAACCACAAGAAACAAACAATTTGACCCAACAAAACTGCCCAAAAAATCACAAAAAACAAAACAAACAAATCAGACGAAAACAAATAAAAAAAATACCACCACCACCACCACCACCACCACCACCAATAGGAAGGAATGTTAGTATTATTTATCCCGACGCAAGGACACGCATTCTTACCTCACTGAGATTAATATATCATTGCACACACGACTTTCCCCACGAGATAGAAGGGGGAAAAGAATGTGTGTGTGTGTGTGTGTGTGTGTGTGTGTGTGTGTGTGTGTGTGTGTGTGTGTGTGTGTGTGTGTGTGTGTGTGTGTGTGTGTGTGTGTGTGTGTAAAATTATACAGACTAGCTAGGCAGTAAACAATAAAAATAACAAAGGTGGTGGTGGTGGTAGTAGTAGTAGTAGTAGTAGTAGTAGTAGTAGTAGTAGTAGTAGTAGTAGTAGTAGTAGTAGTAGTAATGAAATCACCAGGTAAAAAAGTCAACAAATCACACACACACACACACACACACACACACACACACACACACACACACAGCCACGCACCACAAACAAGAATATAACTTCACCACTACAAGTTTACCAATACGGTAATTTACCCCTTTGTTAAGTTCCCATCGCGGCTGTTAAATAGTGAAGTGGTGCTACCAGTAACAGTAGCAGCAGTAGTAGGAGTGGGAGCTCAGAAGGGACGATGCTCACACCTTTGACACGAGAAGAGAGGACGAGCGACACATCTTCCCTGTTCGGTGGTCAAGCGTACACTGGGGGTCGATTTTTCAAGAGGTATCGTATCATCGCATGTTACGCACCCACTCACGCTCGCTCGTTCGCTCGCGCACACACACACACACACACACACACACACACACACACACACACACACATACGCACACACACACTTAATGATAATATATGTTGATAAGGCTGCTGCAACTATTACTACTACTACTATTACTACTACTACTACTACAACTACGACTACTACTACTACAACAGCAACTACTACTACTACTACTACTACTACTACTACCACGATCACTACTACTACTACTACTAATACTACTACTAAATCGCCTCACAAACTTCCATTTCCCATTCCTTACTCCTACTACAACAATTTATTCATTTCATTCTGGAGTAACACCTGAAAATGTCCGGGAAAAAACGTAGAGAAGGAGGTAGATATTGAAACACTGGGAAGGAGAAGTGAAAGGGTGTTTGTGATTAAGATGACGTCTCTGACCCAGGATATAGCCATCGCCTTAAAGTCATTTTGGGAGTTATTTATCTACTTCCATGGTTAACTCTGGCTTTCCTTCACCCTCTGAGTC
>NC_059266.1:1303038-1348038 GCF_017591435.1 Portunus trituberculatus
TCTCTTTCTCTTCTTCTTCTTCTTCCTCTTTTTTCTTCTTCTTCTCCTCCTCCTTCTTGCAAATCAAAAGACTAATTGACCAGTATCCGTCATTTCACTTTCCCGTCACTTTCACGGTTCTATAAAAGGGTACTGGTTCACTTTTTGCATTTGTAAGGAGGGAAACCAGTCATTTTCGTGGTTCTAAGCTCAGTCACTAGCGGTTCTGTGCGAGATTAATCAGTCACTTTCCCGGTTCACTATTTGGCCAGTTAGTCACTTTCCTGGTTCTCTTTTAAGCCAGTCAGTTACGTTCTTGGTTCTCTTTTAAGCCAGTCAGTCACTTTCTTGTTTCTTTGTTAAGCCAGTCAGTCACTTTCCTGGTTCTCTGCGAAGGTAACCAGTCATTTTCCCGATTTTATTTCAAGAGAACCAGTCATCACTTGGTGACAGAAAACGGTCACCATTAGCAGTCTGGCACCACATCACCACATCACCACCAGTCACCACCCATCACCACCAATCACCACCAGTCACCACACACCACTGAACGGGAGGAAAGCATCACTAGCACCGCCACCACTACACCAACACACCACACCACCACAGCCTGGGACACACGCGGCTAGAATGACGCATCTCACCACTCCAGTATCACCAATGACGTCACCACAATACCACAACACCAAATAATAATAAAGAACTTTCAACAATTCTTAAGTTTATCGAGACTTCACCTGTAGTAGTCTAACCTAACCTGACCTAACCTGACCTGACCCAGCCTGACCTGGATTAATTATTAGTGTTGGTGTTGATTGTTTGCAGGAAGCACCAAACTGGCACCTTGGGGGATGACGTCACTCAAATGTCACGTCTATAGGTCACACACACGAGCGTCACAACAGAGCTTTGCGTCACCTGTGGCTATTTTTAACAGTCTACCCAAAAAAATCACTCGAATTATATATGTTAGGACTGAGCTAATTTTGGTACGTGTAGGCTGGGACATTTAAACCTCAACTTTTTCCTTTTTCTTGTTATGTAAGGTCATTGGCCAAGAGTAACAGAATTATGAAGGAAATGAGTATGAATAGGGCTCTCTTTAGTGACGGTACATATAGGTTAGGGGTATTTCAACCACTACTTTGTTTTCACGCAAGAGGGTCATTGGCTAAGAGTGACAAAATTATGAAAGGAAAAATTATAATGAAAGGGCCCACTTAGGAGTCAATAAATGTAGGCTAGGGTAGTCAAACCTAGACTTTTTTTTCTCTTCTTTAAATACATACCTACAGGAAGATATTTGAGCCTAGACTTTTCCTCTTCTTTCTTTCTTTATTCATTTATTTTTCTCTCTACATTTAGCGCAGTTTTGGATAAGATGTTTATAGGTTTACTTGTTAGTCTTCTCTCTACCTTTTGTTTCTAGGTTTACTTGGGTAGCGTAGTTTGGATGAGATAGTAAGATGGCTTTATTTGTAAGTTTTCTCTTTCTCTCTTTTGTTTCTAGCTTTACTTGAGTAGAACGCTTACGATAAGTCAGATATATTGAGGTATATTTATCAATCTTTTCTCCCTCCCTTTATTTTTTGCTGCATTTAACACATTCGGGATAAAATATTCAGACCATTTATTTCATTAGTCTTTTTTTACCTTTTTTTCGTAGACCTAGCATAAACCATCAAAATCCCCACTTCTATATATTAATTCATTAATATTTTCATTTGTCTATTTATCTACCTATTTCTAACTTAATTTTACACGTCTTAAATATAATATGGTTATTTATATTTATGTTTAGTAATTAAGTTATTGAATTTCAGCTATATTTCGCATATGTAGAATGGACTATTTGAATTTTCAATTGTTTATTTATCTATCTATCGTTAATATATCCACTCATTTATTTCAAGTAACATTTGGCTGACCTAGGAAGGAATTGCCAAACTTCCACGTACGTTCTTCTTGGCTATATTTGGCACAAGTAGCATGAAACTTTGAAATCTTCTCTCTCTGCATGGCTATATTTGACATCGCAAGCCTCAGATGTTCGAACCCCAAACTTTTCTTTGTTTCTATATTTGACACAATCCGTGCCGATCATCTTAGGTGCGGCGTCCCGTCTCAAGTGCTCTGTTCTGTCATCAAGACTATGCCAAACTGTAGCTAAGATCATAAAAACATCCTTGAAACACCAATGACTTCCTATAAAGCCTGTTGAATTATTATTATTATTAAGGTTATAACGTTATTTTTAAGTTTTGTCATTAATTGAGTTCTTTCGGCTGCTTTCTCCTTGATGCAGAATCGTCGTTATGAAATCTTCCTTGAAAATCGCAATAATTTTAACTATGACTTGCTGAACCATCACTAGAATAACGAAAACATCCTTAGAAATCTCAATGGTTTGGAGTCCTTGTCATGAAAACTTCCTAGAAAATTGCTAAACTTTCACTAGAATCATGAAACTACTTCCAATA
Source organism: Portunus trituberculatus (assembly GCF_017591435.1). NCBI lineage: Eukaryota > Metazoa > Arthropoda > Malacostraca > Decapoda > Portunidae > Portunus > Portunus trituberculatus. The sequence continues at coordinate 1,305,498 of NC_059266.1, forward strand.
AAACTTCGTAATAACTTTTCACTCAAACCATCACCACTCACAGAAACACCATCAAAATCTCACTAACTTCCACAGGAGCATGAAGTTTCAACACACGAAAAACAGTTTTGATATAATCTCCTAATAACTTCCACTAGAGATTAGAGCCTGATGAACTGTTATAAGGACTACGAAAACACCCTTGAAAACCTAAATGAGGTAGCCTACACGAAAGCTTGTTAAACTACTACTGAAATCACAGCACCCTTCAAACCCACAATAGCATCAACTGGAAATTAATAAACTAACACTGAAATCAAGAAAACAACAATACAATTCTTTAAAACCTTTTGTGAAGTCTACTGAAGCTTATCACTAAAATCGTGAAAAAACGTTAAAAAAAAGTAAATCAAAGTAAAACTAACAAAATTTCCACTGGTACCATTGAAATATCTTTGAAAACTTATATAGCTTCTGCTTGAACCCAATAGATAAAAGTTTTCGATATAAGAAGCTGATGTGTTTAACGATACGGTGCCTGAGTTCGTGGTATGTTTGGTCAATAGCTGAGTTACCCACTATTCCTCGCACCGTTCTTATCGTTTTCTTTCAATATGAAGTCTGTAAACATTACTTTGCTCTCTCATCACGATTATATTTTGAAGGTCACAGAGATGCTTAGCCACATTTTCAGATTGTTTATTCCATTATTAGAGTAATCATATTGTTAATGCATCACTAGAGCGTAAAATCACTCTGGAAAAAACTCGTGTAATCTTAAACTAGAGCCTTTTGAAAATAATAGGCATGAGAACAAAGCGTTTCACGAGGCTTCGAATGTATTTACGTTCATGTTTCGTAAGATTAGAAGACCAGAGATGACATTCCAAATTCCCACGTCACTCTTCCATTCCTCTTCTTCCTTCTCCTTCTCCTCCTCCTCCTCCTCCTCCTCCTCCTCCTCCTCCTCCTCCTCCTCCTCCTCCTCCATCCTCTCCCTCCCCAAGATCAATGGTGTCAATAACTACTCTTTGGCTCAGAATAGATTGCATCCCCACCTGCATGACGTCACCTGGCCTGGTACTGCACACACACACACACACACACACACACACACACACACACACACACACACACACCAATAAGAGAAGAAAGCAAGTAGTAACCACAGAATTTGTTTCATTCACACTACTTTCAAAAAGCTACAGTTGAGTGACATGGGTTTTCAAAGGTCCTTTTACGGTTCTATTGACATATTAACCTTTTCAATACTGGGATACATTTTTACCTTGAGATTTGTATACGATTAGACCATTTTATTGACATTAGGAAGAGTCTATGGAGGTCAGAAAATTGATGGCCACAGTCTTCATTATTCTTAATCCCCATCGAAGTTTCTGAAGCTGTGTAAAATCACCAAATAATAAGCAAAATTAATATGGAAAAGCGTCATAGTACTGAAGAGGTTGACAACATTAAATTTATGCATCATTAACAAGAGGCACGCTATTGAGAACTCGGCTCATCATCTCTGTGGCCTTGAAAAACAGATGTGGTGGGAGAGCGAAGCATTTCTGGACAGATTTAAGAGAAGAACACGTCAAGAAACTTCGGAAAATATACAGAAATAACCAGATATTCTTGATGTTATCGTGGACCACTCATTTACATCTTGGCAAACTTACTATTAGCATTGTCTTCATCCTTTCAAAGTCACGTATTCTGCAACGCTTTGTCCTCTCACCAAGACTGATTGTTTCCAAAGACCACACAAATCATTAATAGAGTTAAACAAATGCTTCGTGACTAGTGGTAGCTTAACAGACAGGAGTCAATGTTAGTGGCCGTTTTAGGAGTATTCTACTGTTTATAAGAAATTAATCAAAAGGCTCTAGTAGATTTTATTAAGGGTTTTCAGCTGTGTTTTCATGATCCAAGTGATATAATAGTTAACACCTACTGGAAATTGTTAGTTTTCAAGGGTGATCTCGTGATTCCAGTCACAGTTCAACAACGATTCTTCATCATCAATTGCAAAACACCTATTAAGACATAAATCATCTTGCCTGCCTTTGAAAAATAGCTCTAATGAAAATAAGGCGTTCCAAACAGAAGAATAGTATCTCTCTCTCTCTCTCTCTCTCTCTCTCTCTCTCTCTCTCTCTCTCACCTGACAGTCTGCTGCCATCCCACGCTGTCCCACCTTCCGTCTCGTCAGAGAATGGCATGGCTTTCTTCCTCACCATCACCACGCAGTCACCATCACTATCACCATCACCAAACACTATGTACCGTTACCACTTCCAGCACTGTTTGTCCTTCATCACTATTCATATCGTTCTTGTGGACAAACTGAGTAACTGTTATCTGGTTAGGCTAGGCTAGCTTAGTTAAGGTCAAGTTAAATTAGGATCGATTATATTTTATGTTAGATTTGGTTTAGTTAAGTCAAGATAAGGTTAGGTTAGTTAGGTAGCACAGAGTGAGAGAGAGAGAGACGCGTTATTCCCTCTTCAGGTTCAAGGTGTGCACTGGTGTCTGGGTCTGGGACTCTTGTGTGACCGTGTGGATTGTCAACATTACCACGTTGCTCTCACGCTAAGCCGCTACACACTGCCCGTTGCCAAGGCCATTCGATTGTGAGAAAAAGGAATTGAATGTAATAAAAAGAGAAACAGAAAAAAAAGAAATTGAATGTAAAATAAAAGAGGAGACAAAACAAGAAAGAATATAAGATAAAAAGGAATGTATAGGAAATCTTTAAACGGGTTGTATTCAAGAGAACATTCGATTGTGCACAAAAGAAAGGAAAAAATTAATGAAAGATGAGAGAAAGTAAAAAGGAGAGAATAACAGGGGGGAGGGAAGATATAAAGTACGTATAGGAAATCTTTATATAGTTTGTGTTCGAAGTGCTTTTCTATTTTACTACGGTACGGAATAGTGCATGGCTTTACTTCTTGGGTTGAGTGGCTTGTTTGATAATACTCTCCAGCTTTTTCTGTAATAAAGGAAGGAGTAAAGATTAGTGTGTGTGTGTGTGTGTGTGTGTGTGTGTGTGTGTGTGTGTTCATGGATATTTCTTGCGATTCTAATATACTTTTTTTCTCTCCTTTCCTCTTAGTCTAGCAAACACCCTGCAACATAACTAAACACTACCCAACATCATCTCACTTCACTTCAATCCTAGCCTCTGTCTCCTCGTGTTTGTCTGTCTTTGTCTAACTTCACGTCACTTCACCCAATCCCACGTAACCTCACATTTAGTATCTCAACACCCTGCAACATAACTAAACACTACCCAACATCATCTCACTTCACTTCAATCCTAGCCTCTGTCTCCTCGGTCTAACTTCGCCTCACTTCACCCAACCTCACGTAACCTCACCTTCAGTATCTCAATCCTAGCCTGGTGCACTCTCTTGGTCTCCTCGTGCTTGTCTGCCTCCGCCTGCCTCGCCTGCTGCGCCTCCTTCTCTACTTGTTCTATCTCCTGGCGTAGGGAGGTCGCCAGGTGCTGCAGCTCTCTCACCTGGGCCCGCAGCTCCTCACACCTGGCGCCCACCTTCACCTTGTGCTCCTCCGCCTGTGTTGTAGTTCCCTGTGTTTTGTTACCTGTCTTGTATAGTGTTCAAGATATTGGTGTTTTTCTTCATTTGTTTTCGTTGTAGTTTTTCTTTTATTTGTGTTCTTTTGTTTATTTGTGTTTTGTTATGTTTTTGTTGTTTTATTTTTATTTTTTTGGTATGTTTTTTCTTTTCTTTTCTTTTCTTTTCACTTTGTAACTTGAAAATTGTTGTTGTTGTTGTTGTTGTTGGTGGTGGTGGTGGTGTTATTGTTATTGTCGATGTTGTTAATGTTGATGATGGTGGTGGTGGTGTTGTCAGTTTTATTATTTGATTACTACTAATAATACTAATACAACAACAACAACAATTACTACTACTACTACTACTAATAATAATAATAATAATAATAACAATAATAATAATAATAATTATAATAATAATAATAAAATAATGATAATAATAATAATAATAACAATACTAATAATCTACTCTACTCTATGTACTAAACTTAAGTACATATGTATGATATAGTATAATATATGTATGCACAGGTCTCTCTCTCTCTCTCTCTCTCTCTCTCTCTCTCTCTCTCTCTCTCTCTCACCATCAGAGCCTTCCTGACTCCGTAAGCACAGGAGGAGGTGTAGAGCCGCTGGTAGGCGTCCAGTGTTTCCCTTATCTCATCTCTCACGCGGTACAGCAGCAAGCCTCTCTCCGCGCAGTTAATTGTCACTTGCCTGATCAGCTCATCTGTCCCCGCCGCCACCGCCACCGCCAGGCAGGTAGTGGTTAAAACATGAATAAGTAAAGATAATGTAGTGAATAGTAGATATTTAAGATTAGAGAATTTATTAGCCACGTTCTCAATAGTGTTTCTCCTGTTGATAATGCATAAATTTTCTTAATATGGCATAAAAATTCACAAATACACTATTAAAAACATTTATAGTAGAGATGCAATGCGGAGATGTTTTAGTGTACTCTAGAATGTGGGTTAGAGAGAGAGGCAGCCACACACACACACACACACACGCTCACCGAAGCACTGGGTATAAAGTTCCCTCCTGACGGGGCAGATGCCGGTTTCGAACGCTGACTGCTCCTGAAGGCGAAGGTCGAGCTCCTCCTGAAGCTGCTGCACATCGACGGAGGTGGCGGGGGTGGTGGACACGGCCTGCACCCAGAGCTGTCCTGAGGGGGAACGTGGGGAAGGCGTTGGTGGTGCAGGAGGAGGAGGGAGAGAAAGGAGAGGAGAGGTAAGTAGGAGTGGCGGTAAAGGAAGGAACTATATACATCTCCCCATCTCTCTCTCTCTCTCTCTCTCTCTCTCTCTCTCTCTCTCTCTCTCTCTCTCTCTCTCTCTTACCTTCCTCCTCCCATTCCCTAGGCGGCAGGATTAAGTTCAGGATCTCCTCAGTCTCCTTCTTCCTCAGCTCGTGGAGGGGCGGCAGCTGCAGGGAGGGGGCGGGGGTGGTTCCCAGGGGTCCGCCGCGGGGAAGGGGCCCACTTAGACCCGGGGCGCTGGTGCTGCTGGTTTCTGGGGATACGAAGGGCACAGTGGGGCGACGGGGGGATTGTCAGTACTCTGCTCTCTACAGTTACGTGAGTCATGGCAGTGTTCGTAATGTCTCGTGAGGTTTTGTGATGTCTTGTGTGGTGACCGTACATGGTGAAGGAAAGCGTTTATACATGAATAGTATGGTCAGTACTCAGAAACGCTTTGCTCTCTCACCACGTCTATTTTCCAAGGCCACAAAGATGATTAGCGAGTTTTTAGGAATGTTTCTGCAACTAATAATGTAGAAATCTTGTCAATTTGCCTGTAAACCTGTGAAAACACCTTAAAATCCGTGTAAATTTAAGTAAAGCCTTTTGAAATGGTGGAAGTGAAGCACAGAAGGGTTTGAGAATACGAGTCTTTGTTTTGTTACTTAGGTGATAATAGTTTGATTCATGTTGCTAAAAATATGCTTCTTTAATTGGACCAATGTGAATTTTGTAACTTTCACTTTACTGTAAACATGCGCATTTTGGCCAATAAAACTAACTAACTAATGACCGAGTATGTACATTTGCCTAAAAATGCAGTTATATTCTTTAAAAGGGTCTAATATGAGATTTTGTAACATTACTTCTTAAATCAGTACGGTACTATAGAAAATAAATCATAACAACCAATAGATGATAAATATGTACACATTGAAAACATATGTTATTCAGAATGCTAGAGTGTGTACTGTCTCCTATAAAACGTCAGAATGCTAGTGTGTATACTGTCGCCTATAAAACGTCAGAATGCTAGTGTGTGTACTGTCGCCTATAAAACGTCAGAATGCTAGAGTGTGTACTGTCTCCAATAAAACGTCAGAATGCTAGAGTGTGTTCTGTCGCCTATAAAACGTCAGAATGCTAGTGTGTGTACTGTCGCCTATAAAACGTTAGAATGCTAGAGTGTGTACTGTCGCCTATGAAACGTCAGAATGCTAGAGTGTGTACTGTCGCCTATAAAACGTCAGAATGCTAGAGTGTGTACTGTCGCCTATAAAACGTTTAAAACATTTATTATTCTCATATCACTATCCCATTTCAGCTACGTGATAGATATGGAAGTTTTTTTTTTTATGCAAGAAGGGAAACTAAATAGAAATAAGATATGAAAACCCACATTATTAGTACAAAAAAAAATTTATAACATTTATTCGTCTATGGGAAAATAAAAGTTTCAGAGGACAGTGGGACAGAAATGAGAGCAAAAATCACGCGAGACTATACCACATGTCCCCTCTACCTCAATTAATCCACACCTGGCCTGACCCACCTGAGATGTCCGTGGGGATGCCGTCCTTGAGGCTGAGCTGCGGGACCTGTGCGTGGGGAGTGGGGGAGTGGGTAGGGAAGAGAATTAAGAGGCAGTCACTTCACAAGGCAGGGACATAAGTTATATACCAACACCCCCACCCACTGTTAATCTTTTGTCTCAGTGGTAAGTCCTTGATATGTATGAAAGGAGAGTGGCAAACAGGTAAGACAATATGAAGAGCAAAAGGTATTGTCAACAAGGGACTTCAGAGTGTCAGCAGATCGGAATTATCGTCAGAAGAAAAGCCTCACCTTGTCAGTTTTGTCACTTTTCTTGGTCGTCACAAGGACCGGCGTGTCGTATTTCACTAGAGAGTTTATTTTGTTCTCTGACATCGTGACGGAGGCGTGGTAAGTGTTACCATGGAAACCAACAGGTGAGTTCTTGCAGGGATCATATATATATATATATATATATATATATTCAATTACAAGAGTTTTATTGACAAGAAAATGAAAGATAAAAAAAAATTGAATAAAAATTGTAAATACGAAATTGGGTCAAGAGACTTAAGATAAAACCAATTTTTACAGGGATCTTATATAAAGAAACAAATAAAAAGTTTAGTTAATAACAACATATGGGGAAAAAACGGAGGGAATTAAATAGAAAGCAATATATCAGAACAGTCCTTCGAATAGTGCAGTACAAAGGTACTTAAAACCAATAACCTAGATAAACCAAATAAAAACTTACACATATAGATACCCATAAATTTCCTTTTGATAAATTATTCTCTTTAATACTTATAGAACATAGTAATATAAAGACTGGCTAAAAGTACCACTGTCACCTTGCTGTCACTCGTGCTGTCAGCTGTCACGCCAGGATCAAGATTACCGGCAGTAGCAGAAGACAACCAAGATGGCGACGCTCGATCTAGACTGGGAGGGTAATATTTGGCCTTATTTACACCCATTACGAGCACTGAGAGGGGCACAGAGGCAGTATAAAATAGTATAGCGAAATGTAGGGGGCAGAGGAAGTATTATTATTATTTTTTTCAGAACTGTATCGTGTTTTTCCATCGATCACCGTGTTTGTTTGTTTGTGTGTGTTTCTCAAGCTGGAGAGGAGCGTTAAGGGGTTTAGTGGTGGTGTGGTGAGGTACTGGTCACTATTGTCACTCTGTATAGCCTTCAATGTCTCATACTTAATCTTAACCTAACCTGGATCTTTCTTAGCCTAACCTAACGAAGCTTATCTTGACTCGTATTATTTATTTTTATTTTTTTTTTATTTGTGTATTTTTATGTCATACCTCTCCAGCCTACCTCAATCCCTCTGACTGTTGACCTTACCTAACTTTATTTAACCTAACTAATCTAACAATTTAACTAATCTGATCTAGCTTAATTTAACCTAACTAATCCAATCTCACTCACTTTAACCAGACTTTAATCTAATCCAACCTATCTTAACCTAACCTAACCTAACTGTACCATTCTTGACCCACTCCCCCTGACGTAACCTAACCTAATTTGCTGTCCAGTATGTAGTAGGTTAGGTAATGTTAGTTAAGTTATCCATGTTTCGTTTTCCATTAAGTATTCAGTTTCATTTAGTAGTTCTTTTTTTTTTTTTTTTTGTCATTTGAAACACTGAAGCATTTAATTGTGCCTTATATGCTGCATTTTAAAGAAGTGTTCATGCAAGGGAAGCATCAGACCATTGAAGGTGAAGGCCTTTTGAGCAGTATTTTGTATATTATAAATTTGTTACAGATTTTTGTGCAGAATTATACATACACACACATACATGCATACTTTATAATATAGACCTTAACCAGCTTCTCTTCACTCATCCCATGCACTCGCCTTTCCTCTCATATTCGCTTTCTCTCTCTTTTCTCCATCATTCCGTTCTTCTTTAGTCCTTTCCTCCATCCATTCATTCTCTCATGCTTTTCCTGCTTTCATTCCTCCCAGCTTCCATATCTTCGCTCTCTCTGTCCTCGTTTTATTCTTCCTTCCTCTCTACCTTGTCACTTTCTATTCTTCCACTTCATTTTCTTCCTTCCATCCTGTTTCTCACTGTTCACACTCACCACTCTTTACTCATAATTACTCACACTGTCATCATTTTCATTGCCCACACTCACCATCTTTACTCAAAATTCTTCTATCGTGTCATTTTCACTGTCTACTCCCACCATCCCTTCATCACTCATCATTTTCACTCACCATCACTCATAATTCATTTCTCATCATTTTCATTGCCCAGCTCACCATCCATACTCATAATTCCCATCTCTATCTCATCTTTTCCACTCCCCACTCGATTCTTACTCATAATTCTTCTCTCTCATCATATTCACTGCCTACTCTCATCATTGTCACTCCCCATCTTACCATCCTTGCTCATAAGTACTCTCACTACTTCTCACTGTCTCACTCCTACAGAGGTGCGGGACCAGCTGAGGGCATGGCGGGAGGACAACACGAGGCACAGTGAGGAGGTAGTGGATATGTGGGAGTATTGTCTCAAGCACTACAAGACCAAGCTGGGAGACGAACGTACGTACACACAGATACAGGCATAATCTTTCTCTCGCTCTCTCTCTCAGGCACTGTAGGTGTTTAATGTACTAAATATACCATCTCTTAATGAATTCTAGTGGTGATAATAGTGATGAGGTAAATAAGTGAGTGGTGTTTGTATTTTTTGTGCCATGTTTGGTTTCTATGTTGCTTGCAGAATGTGTTATGTTATAGGGATTAATGTTTTTTATCTTCTTTCCTCCACTAAATTCATATTCTCTCTCTCTCTCTCTTTTTTCTTATTCCATTCGTCCTTTCATTCATTCTCTCATTTCCTTCATTCCTTCCTAATTCCATATCTCCTATGCCTTCTCCCTCTTTATATTCTTCCACCATCTCTATCTTCCACCCTCACTCTTCATCTATTCTTGCTACTTCCTTTCCTTCCTTCTTTCCATCTCTCTTACCCACCCTTCCTTGCATCCTCTGTCACTTCCTATCCATGCTTCTTTTCCCTCAAACACTCTTATAACCTCACTCTTGTTACTCATTATCTCCATCTCACTCACACTCCTTTCTTCTTGCTTCTCTCACACACACAAACACACACACAGGCTGGATGGTGGAGGAGCAGGTGTTTGTTGCCGGCCTGGACTGCAATCGCCTGGACATTGCTGAACCCTGCCTCATGGCCCTCAATGAACAGTTCCCAGGCTCTCTCAGGGTGCGCAAGCTGAAGGCCATGCGACTCGAGGCTATGGAGAAGTGAGTGTGGTGGTGGTGGTGGTGGAGGACTGGTTGGTGAAGGGTAGTGTATAGTGTGTTTGGTTAGGGTGTGTGGTAATGGTGTCTTTTATGGGTTTGGATGGGAAGGGATGAGGGATATCAGTGGGACAAGAAGTGACTGGTAGAAGTGTATAGCTGTAAATGCATAAGTGATAATGATAATAATGGTAATGATAATGATAATGATAAGGTTTACACATGAGGTATAGTCTTTTAGGTAAGGGAGATTAAATAAAAAATCTAAAAAGCATGGATATAACACACACACACACACACACACACACTGTAAAAAGGAAAAATAGCTAGTAATAGAAATAATCACAAAAAAATGAACTAGCTACAAAACAAAACAATAATAATAATAACAACAAAAACTTAAAAATTAACACACAAACACCTATTAAAAACATACTGAATTAATAACAAGACAAAAAAAAAAAATCAAAATAACCCACAAACACCAACACCACCACCACCAACACAACGAAATACAAACCCACTCACTCACAGGTTCGACGAGGCAATGGATGTGTACGACAGCATCATCCGACAAGACGAGACTAACTCCACAGCACGCAAACGCAAGGTGGCGGTGCTGCGAGGCCAGGGCAGGATGACCGACGCTATTAAGGAGCTGACAGAGTACCTTAAACTGTGAGTGTGTGGTGGTGGTGGGTGGTGTGATGTAATTATTGGTGGTGAGGATAGTGGTGTGATATAAGGCTGTATTCTGAAACACTTTGCTCTCTCACCATCACTGTTTTCCAAGGTTTCCAGTTGAAGATACTCATGCTTTTAACTCCTTCAGTACAGGGATGCATTTTTATTACGATTTTTGGGTACGATTAGATGACTTTACTTACATTAAGAAGGGTCTGTGGAGGTCAGAAGATTAATGGTCAAAGACTTCACTATTTTAACTTCCCATAAGTTTCTGAAGCTGTATAAAATCACCAAATAGTAAGCAGAATGAATATGAAAACACATCTTGGTACTGAAGAGGTTAAGGGTATTTCTATGGTTCTGGTGATAGATTGGCAAGATTTCTAGTTTATTAAAAGAAGAAACAGTCTTGATAACCCAGCTAGTAGTCTCTGTGGCCTTAGAAACTGTCATAGTGAGATGGGAAGGTGTTTGTGAATGCAAGCAATAAGAGTGTCGTGGTGGGGATGGCGTTGGTGTGATTTGAGTCTATTGTAGTGGTGTGATGTGGTGGTGAAAGGTCTGTAAGGTGTGTGAATATCTTTTTTGGGGTGATGTGATGTTGTGGTGGGTTGGTTAGGGTGTGGTGTGATGTGTGGTGGTATGTGGTGAGGGTCTGTGGGATATGGTGTAATGTGTTGTGATGGTGGGTTGATTATTGTGTGATGTGGTGTGGTGTGGTGGTACTCTATGGGGTGTGATGTGGTGTGTGTGTGGTGAGAAATCTTTTGGGTAATGTGCTGTGGTGTTGGAAAGTGAATAAGGGTGTGTGTGGTGTTTGGTGTGTGGTGATGAGTCTGTGGTGTGTGATGTGAGGTGGCCTTTACCATTAGAGAAGCAATTAATCACCATATGTTATGGTGGTTTCATATCCCTTTTCAAACACAAATAAAAATAAAGAGAAAAACAAATATTAGCCATAAAAGTAATCATAAATTTTTGATACACAGAAAATTGAGGAAAAAATAGTTTCTTTGTGTTTCCTCCTTCCATCTCCATTGCCATTCTCTCTCACTCTGTCCTGAAAAGAATAGATATCAGGAGAAGGAGGAAGAGGCAGCAAGTGTGGAAGTAATAGAAGGTGTTGGCATTGCAGGTTCATGTCGGACAGTGAGGCATGGCAGGAGCTGTGTGACCTATACCTGAAGGAGGGGGACTACAGCAAGGCAGCCTTCTGTATGGAGGAGCTCATCCTGTCCAACCCTCACAACCACCTCTTCCACACACGTTATGCTGAGATTAAATACACTCAGGTCAGACAATTCCACCTACACATATTCATTAATTCTATCTGTCTTTTTTTTCAGCTTTGTGTTTTTTTTTTTTTTTATCATATAAGCAAACTTGGACTTGATATGTTGCATACGTTAAGTTTGGTATACTAAAACCTTTCTGTTGAGTTCTGTTTTCCCATTCCATTACTGTTCTATTTCAGTAAAGCAAGAGTTAACCAGTAGCTTCAGTTTTTCATCATTCTCACTGGCAAACTAGAACTCTGCCCATTTGTTTTTCTTCCTTCCACCTTACTAATGCAACAGTTAACCAGTATCTTAACTTTCATCCCTGTCACTGGTAAACTCTTAAAACTCAGTCTGTTTTTATCTCTTCCTTTTCCATGAGAGAGAATTTCTATGAGGAGAGAAAAATCAAGATAGTTACTAAGTTTAACCTTTCTAAGAAGGTATCTGTTGTGTTAGGACTGCAAAATGTATCTCATTTTTTATAATAGTGGAAAAATTAGTTTGCTGGTCTAATATTGAAATAATGTGTTTCCTCTCATGTCACTCTGAAGGGCAAGGAGTACAGAGTAGGTGAAGAGTGACTGGTGCAGTAGTAGTCAGCAGCAGTAGTCATTTATTAGGCTTTCTTGGCTATACGATGCTTGTTTTGTGCCGTTAAGTAAGCTTAAAGTTCAGCAGCTGTAGTCTTTTGCTCTCTTGGCTACGCTGAACCCTCATGCCCTGTTAAGTAAGCTGTAGGTTCAGGAGGTACAGGCAACACCAGCACAGCACCACAAGGCACCACAGAGCATGCCACTTGCTGGGCTTATGATGTTTGTTAGAATATGACCTTCCATAAAGAAATGTTGCATCACACACAAAATAATCTGGGAATTGTTGAATGCTGTAAAACTGTTTCTACCTTTTCCGCAAGAATTTAATCAGCTGTAACAAAATAGAAATTATCAATGTGCTGCTTCATTTTTAGTGATATGCAGTGCTCATGAAGAAAAGAAGTAAATATGTATATATAAACAAACATGATGTGGAAAGGAAGGTTGTTTGTCAGTGCTAACATTCCTGAAAATTAAAGTTTCTGACAGGTAACTTCAGATGATCATGCACTCATTCCAGATCTTTGTGGTTAAGTGGGGAGAGTTTTGATGACACTCATAAGATACCAGTGAAGATCCACACCTTGGTATCTCTCTATCTCAGGGAAATAGTAGCAAGAGATTAGTAGTTAGTAGTAGTTAATAGCAGTAGTAGTTTAACCGAAGGCAGGAATAATCTTGTAAATATGTATTAACCATTTCTTTAAATCCTGGGGTGTATCTTTCCTTACACTACATGAATCTGATAAACACACACACACACACACACACACACACACACACACATCGGTCTATGAGCTCTGAGCTCGCTCCGTAATGGGGAAGACTGGCTGGGTGACCAGCAGGCGACCGAGTTGAATTACACACACACGGAATATGTCATGGAAATGTTCTGATAAGCCTGTGCATTGCAGGGTGGTCTTGAGAACATGGAAATTGCCCGGAGCTACTTTTGCCAGGCAGCCAAACTCAACCCAGGCAACGTGAGGGCTCTGTACGGCCTGTTCATGGTGAGTGGGAAGATGGGCCGGATGAGGAATAGTGTGGATGGGCAGTGTTAAGATGGGTAGTGACAGACAGTTTGGTTGCTGATGGGATGGATGTTTAACTATCAGTAGAACTATCAAAACATCCTTGAAAATCTTAATGACTTCCAATAGAACCTGTTAAATCATTGGAATCATGAAAACATCCTTAAAAATGCAATAACTGTACTGGAACTAATTAAACTCACTGTAGTCACATAAACATCCCTGAAAACTCCATCAGCTCTGCTGGAACCTGTTAATCAATCACTGGAATCATGAAAACACACTTGAAAATCACAAAGCTTCCAGTCAGACTTGTGAAAGTTGTGGAGATAGACACCAAAATGAACCTTATTTTTTTTTTCTCTCTCTTCCCAACCATATCAATGACTTGGTCTGGAATGCTTAGACATATTCCACTGACTCTCCCTCTTTCTTCCTCTCAACAGAGCTGTACACAGGTGCTGTCCTCATCCAAACTCAGTGCTCAGAAGAAGAAGGAGACACAGCAGCTTGCAACCTGGGCCCTGAAGGAGGTGTCTGAGAGGTAACCCTTCTGTCTAGTCTTTCTACGCTGCTTACTCTTAACCTTTTCTATCCACCTTGCAACCATGACTGCCCTTCAATCACTGATTACACGACCCACATACACATTAAATAGCCATTGAGACAACACACACCCTTCCTTCACTCTTTATCCTTTTCTATCCACCTTACAACTTTGACCTGACTATTCCCACCTCCTTCCTCATTACACTACTCACATACAAGGTAAATAGCCATTGAGATAACATCAAAATCCTCTTTCCTTTAAAAATTTTTACTTGCCTTATTGATCTACTAATCATTTACTAATATCATAGCATTCATTATCAAGTAAAAGTAGAGAAAATTAGAATATTAATGTTTACACACCCCCAAGTCCAGCTTAGGTTTAGACCACCATCCACAAAGTACAGTTAGCCAGTACAAACACACCTGTAAGAATTAATATATCCTTTATTTATTTATTTTTTTTCTGTTGCAGGTACTCCAGATCCAGAACAAATGCAATGGATGGCTCAAAGATCCTGGAAACTCTGGGAGCATTGAGCATAACAGATAAAGCATGATAGTGCCCTTAATCCTTCATGCCTGTATGTGTATGTTTGTGTGTGAGTGAGTATGTGTGTCTGTGTGAGAAAGACATTTATTCTGTTTTGTATCATAGGTTTTGAAATATATAATGTGTATTGTCAAAAAAAAAAAAATCCCATTTTATACTCCCTTCCCAATGCAAGTATTGATAGTGGTGTTGTCTGAAGGAACAGTGAGTGAGAGGGACAGAGATGAGAGACAATGCAAGGTCAGGTCAGGGTTTATACAAGTAAGTTAAGCTGTAGTTGTTGGTCACACTAAGCATTCCCTGGTATAGCAGGAAGGTACATTAGGTGATTAATTGAAATAATCTTACCAAAACACAATTATTAAACAAAATCAAAACTGAGAAAAGTTACTGTTACCAGAGCCATCAATTCTCCCTCTTGGTAAAATAAATGCTGCTGAGAAACAAAAGGTGAATGGTGAATAAACTCATGATGAGTAAGTGCCAAAAATGCCTTTATATTAAGCAACAAGTTTTTTATAAAGTCAAGACAAAACACTAGAATTTTTCAGTGATGCATTGTTTCACAGCAGCCATTTTTCAGGGATATGTTTTCTATTAAGATAAAGAAATAGTCAGGAAACCTGTGGCTGTGACAGTGAGCAGCAGCAGAGTTGGCCTGTACAGGGTGAGGAGGTTCCTGTGTTGCACCCGTGAGGAATGTGGTGTGTTGGAGACGTTATTACATCCATACAATAGTGTTGCATCCATCGTGCTCTTAGCTCTCCTACAAGTGTCTTAATCATTCACTCCCAACTTATCCCTCACTTTCCTCACACCAAGGAAACCAAATCCCCACACTTCTGTTCCACAAGACTGTGCAAACACACAAGATGTGTCCGAACATCCATGTCTGCAAAAAGTGTCTTGAATCCACACTTTTATTTGTCATAAAAGACAATCCACATGTTTACCAGACAGAGAGAGGATGTGGTGGATGTCATCTGTGTGTGTGTTATTCCTTTGACTCTCCACACTGTCCCAGCCTTGTGAGTGTGTGGCAGTGTTGCCCCTCCAGCACTCCCCACCAAGAAAGGTGTACATAGATATATGTAACTATATTTATTTTAATGCATATTATTTGCATTTTAAGGACATTGACGTACTGTTAAATTATTATACCCCTTAAAGATATACACCATCAATAATATATTGTCCAAAACACTATTTTTATCATAGAATAATGTCTACACTAATAAAAATTTAAGTTCCCTGCATACCATAACATTGTCTGGATAACCACCACGCCTGCCATGCTGCAGTAGCACACCAAAGGTTCAGGCACACAGATCCAAGTGTTGCTGGGCTCAACAAACACTTAGAAAACATATTACTATAATCTTCGGTTTTGAAAAAAATATCAAATAAACTAGAAATTACTACTTGAAGACAGCAATATATAATACATTAATAAAATTGTTCATATGTGAATAGCACATAAAATCACTGTACAGGATAGAACCATGACACTCTAACTTGATTCACTGAGAATAAAAGTGTAGTTTGTAAATAATGAAAATGTGAGTAAACTGATCAGGTAGAGAGTGTAACAAGACACTTCACCTGACAGACAGAACACCTAACAAGAAGTAAAGAAAAAATAAGAAAAAAATGACAAAATAGTAAACCAAGAATGAGAATAAAAAGTCCACAAAACAAAAATAATGGGATGAAATAAGAAAAACAAGTAAGAAATGAAGTCCAATATTAACAGTAGACAGAATAACAAGAGATAGCCACAAAACAGTAGTAGCATTATTCAAAATAAGACCATGAGACGGTAGAGAAAATGACAAAAAGATAGATAGAAAGAAAAAAAAAAAACCTAACAGGCAAAGAGAGAAAAGATAAAATAAAAAATAAAAATCCTGTAAAAATACATCTTTCCTTTCACTGACACTCTTCTCTAATTGTGCAGGAAGGAATCATAAAACTGTTACCTAACTTGAGCAGCATGAGATTGTGTGAGGCAGCACTGAGGCACTACTTGACTGGAGGAGGCAGGCTGAAGGAATCAACACAGGAGTGGAGCCAGCTGAGGGGCAGAGACTTGAAGTGATTCATGTCATACTTGAGCTGTGGCTCTGAGGGGCCATCAGAGTAGATGATGTAGTGGGAACAGTTGCCGAGGGGACCATCAGGGGAGGCATGGAAAGGCACCTTACGTTCCTCATCCAGTATTGCTTCAGCATTGGGTTCCCTGGCCAGCACTGAGCCGCCCCCAGCACGCACCAGTCCCTCCACTTCCTTCTTGCCATTACTCCCAGGGAAGGTACCCCACAGGAACATGTGACACCCACTGAACAGACCTGGACGCTGCAACAGAAACACAACTCTTGCTAATACTTAAAAACACCTGGATGCTGCAAAAAAGAAGACTTTCGCTTGTACTTAAACTAACCCAGACACTGCAACACAAAAACAACTGTGTGTGTTTACATAGCATGAGTGCCCATCCTTACCATCTTCTCAGAGTTCCTCCTCCCCAGTGCTGGAGCCCCAGGGGATGTGTCAGGTGCTGGACCACAGCCCAATACCTCGTAGTCAGCAGGACTCACTGCTGCTTCAATCTTCAGACATTCATCCATCCCTGACAAAGTAGCACCGAGAGTAACACAATAAAATTAGAAGGGAGTGATAGATGGAAGAGAGAAATAAAAAGAAAAGAAAAGAGATGGAAAAACAACACATCAATCAAATATTTAAAGTATCAACTCTCAAAGTGAAGATATGACATGAATATAAATAAAATAAACAAGAGTGTCCCTAGCATTAAGATACACACACACCTTCAACACAATAAATAAATGCATAAAAAACACCATCATACTTAACTTCACAATCATCATTCTACACACACACACACACACAAGGTGACTTACAAGCATGAGTAACAATCCACTTGCCGGCTACCACCCCCATCATGTACTTGGCAGTGCGTGTGCTTGCCAGGCGCTCTGGTGTGCAGTCTGCCACTACATGCGTCACCTCGGGGCTACAACAACACATGGGTATTATTACTCCTCTCACTAACCATCACCATGTTCACCTACCAATGGACAGTCACAGGGCATAAGTTGAGGAGTGTGATCTTGTAAGAGAAAACACACACACGCACACAAGTTTATAAATTGATTAACGGAATGGATGAAGTGGATAATGAGAAACTGATCCTGAGAGAAGAATATGACTTTAGAAGCACAAGATTGCATAGTAAGAAACTAAGGAAGGGATGATGTCTGAGAGATGTTAAAAAATTTAGTTTCCCGCAAAGATGTGTTGAGACTTGGAACAGTTTGAGTGAGGAAGTGGTGTCAGCAAAGAGTGTACATAGTTTTAAAGAAAAATTGGATAAGTGTAGATATGGAGACGGGACCACACGAGCATAAAGCCCAGGCCCTGTAAAACTAAACTAGGTAAATACACACACACACACACACACACACACACACCAATACTCTGTCATCATACATCTGTACTCTCATCAAACACCTGTAATGTCATCATACACCTATACTCTGTCATTAGCCACACACCTGTACTCTGTCATTAGTTTGGCACGCAGCATCCTGGCCAGTGTCTCTAGCTTCTTGGTCTGTTGGCGGGAGAGTCCAGCACCTAGCAGCACCATCTTCTCCATCAGGGGCAGTGAAGGGCGGGGCAGTGATGGGTCCATGGGTGTGTCAAGTGCCGCGTTGAGCTGTGCTGCCCCAAGGCATTTTGTGGCAAGGTACCTGGTGATGGGTGGGCAGTGATGGCTTATAATTGGTGATGGGAGACAGAAGCCAGTGAGAAAAGTTAGAGTATATTGGTAGTCCTAGTAAGTGTCAACAGTAAGTCACCTGCTATAGTATTGTAAAGTTAAGATCTAAGACATAAAACATAAATGCTGAACCTGTAAAAAGCAACATGTAGGACATACAGTAAATAAAAAAGTAATGAAATAAATCAGTAACAGTACTAAAACATCAGCCAAGAAAAATGTAATGGGGCAAGAAAAGGTGATAATAAAGATCACTGTAAACAATTTCCTGCATTCATTTGTAAGCTTATCAGAGAATGCATTGTTTTTTTTCTCTAGGTAAAAGAAAGACGATACAATGGGTGACGTTTGGGTGGTGAGGCTGTAATGGGGTGGTTCTGCATGAGTAACTGAGTATGTAGTTTGGTTGTGATGCAGTGTAAATGATGAATGTGGTAAGGTGATGCATATAACAATTTCTAAGATGATGAACAAATGCTACACAAATTCAATCACATCCAAACCTAACCTCTCAGATCACAACATACAAAAAATATCAATACCCAACAAAAAAAAAAAAAGACCAACCTAAAATGCAGACAATACCAATGAAAACCTAATACTAATTGTAAAAGAAATTAATATACAAAACAAAGACAGCATCCAGTAAAATAAAAAAGAATAAAACACACACTAAAATGTATCACTGATAAACATTTACCAAAAACTTCCCTAACAAATACAACAAAGCACACCAAAACCAATAAAAATCAATCAAAACCACATTAAAAAACACACCAATCAAAATATACATAAAGATACAGCAAAGTAACTCCTTGAAAATACAAAAATAAAACCATTCCTAACAAAAAATAAATAAATAAACAGCAGATACATAAAAAACTAACAAAGAACATAAAAACTACCTTGGTGTGTGTCCATGGAGGTTCCTCACAGTGTCATCAGCTCCCCAGGTCCTCAACAGCTTCACCAGCGCCACCTGTCCCTGCGTCACAGCGTCATGCAGCGGGGTCTCATTACTGCCTGCCATCGGGTCCACCACAGCACCGTGACGCAGCAACAGGCCAGCAATGTCCTCAAAACCATGACTGCAAACCTCATGCTGTTGGAAGAGGTGATGGCTGAGTCACAATCTCCCATGCCTACTTGCTGCTTGGTAAAATGGGGCTATACATTAAGAGGTTTGCCCATTTACCTCTGTGTGTGTGTGTGTGTGTATTTACCTAATTGTATTTACCTAATTGTAACATACGGGAAAAGAGCTATGCTCGTGTTGTCCCGTCTCCATATCTATTAATGTCCAGCTTTTTCTTAAAATCATGAATATTCCTTGCGTTGACCACTTCCACGTCTAAACTATTCCATGCTTCCACCCTTCTATGAGGGAAGCTATATTTTTTCACATCTCTCCTATAAGTGGCCATTTTAGTTTTTCCCATGCCCTCTCGACATTCTTCCATTCCACATACACAGATCTTCCCTATCCATTTTTTCCATGCCAATCATCACTCTGTATATTGCTATCAGGTCTCCCCTTTCTCTTCTGTTTTCCAGGGTTGGAAGTTGCATTCTTTTCAGTCTGTCTTCATAAGTCAAATCTCTTAAGTCAGGCACCATTTTCGTTGCAGCCCTCTGTACTTTCTCTAGTTTCCTTATGTGTTTCTTTAAGTTCGGAGCCCACTGTATTGTTGCATATTCAAGCCTCGGTCTTATCATTGCAGTAATTATTTTCTTCATCATTTCTTCATCTAGATATCTGAACGCCACTCTTATGTTCCTCAATAAGTTCAATACTTCTCCAATTATTTTGTTTATATGTCTCTCTGGCGATAGGTCATTGGTAATTGTCACCCCAAGGTCTTTTTCTTCATGACTGGTTTTATGTCTTCATTTCCTATCTTGTACATACTCCTGATTCTTCTTTCACTCTTGCCAAACTCTATTTTCTTGCATTTTGTCGTGTTGAACTCCATTTGCCATGTACAGCTCCATTTCCATATTCTGTCCAAGTCTTCCTGGAGTAGTTCGCAATCTTTGTCACATCTCACTTTTCTTAACAATTTTGCATCGTCTGCAAATAGGCTCACATAACTGGACACCCCATCCACCATGTCATTTATGTAGACTGCGAACATTACTGGTGCCAACACTGATCCCTGTGGAACTCCACTCTCCACCAATCCCCATTCTGATGGTCTGTCCTTAATTATTGTTCTCATTTCTCTTCCTACCAAAAGTCTTCCATCCATTTTAGTAAACTGCCATGCACTCCTCCTACCATTTCAAGTTTCCAGATCAGTCTCTGGTGTGGTACCTTATCAAAGGCCTTTTTTAAATCCAGATATATTCCATCAGCCCAACCATCTCTTTCCTGTATTACATCTATCACCCTCGAATAGTAACATATCAGGTTTGTCGTGCATGAACGCCCTTTCCTAAAACCAAATTGACACTCACAAAGTATGTCATTTTTCTCCAAGAAGTCTGTCCATCTATTCTTCACCACCCTCTCACACATCTTAGCTACCACACTTGTAAGTGACACTGGTCTATAGTTCAATGGGTCTCTCTTGTTACCTGATTTATAGATTGGGACAATGTTAGCTCTTTTCCAGTCTTGGGGCACTACACCTTCCCTTAATGAGGCATCAATTACTTCACAAACTTTTTCTGCCAATTGCTCCCTGCATTCTCTTAAAATCCATCCTGATACCCCATCAGGTCCCACAGCTTTTCTCACTTCTAAACTCCCCATCATGTTCTTGATCTCCTCCACAGTTACTTGAAACTCCTTCATAATCCCTTTCTGTTCCATTACCAGTGGTTTGTCAAAAGCAGTCTCCTTTGTGAATACCTTCCGAAAGCATCCATTCATAGCCTCTGCCATTTCCCTGGGATCTTCACTGTATACTCCATTTACTTCTAAACTTTCAATACTTTCTCTATTTTTGATGTTGTTGTTCACATGTCTGTAAAGCCTTGGTTGGTCTTTACATTTATCAATTATATCCTTTTCTTGTTTCTTTCTTTCTTCTCTTCTAATCAACACATATTCATTTCTTGCTCTTTTGTAACTTTCCCACTGCTTAATCCGTCTTTTCCTTCTCCACCTCTTCCATGCATCCTCTTTTCTTGTTCTAGCCTTTTCACATCTATCGTTAAACCAGTCCTGCTTTCCAACTTCTCTATGTTGTCTTATTGGTACAAATTTTTTTTTGTGTGTGTGTGTGTGTGTGTGTGTGTGTGTGTGTGTGTGTGTGTGTGTGTGTGTGTGTGTGTAACTGTCACTATTTAGGGATGTGTCAGTGGTCAAAGAAATTTTTCATTGTACAGACAGCTCCTATTTATGATGAAGCAGCTTTCCTACCGTTATTCTTAGCTACAGTGACATGTCTATTCGAGGAATCTTAACAGGTAAATATCATAGGCCAGAAGTTGTGATGTCGATTAAGTTGCACCTCCTTTCTCAACCCCACTCCATGTCTGCCTCCACATCCCCACTCTCTCGTTTTTACATTCCCTTCCTCTTCCCCACTCTCTGTAACCTCCATCTCTCTCTCTCTCTCTACATCAGTCAAATACAGAATGAGAGTGAGCCTATATGTTGGTGCAGGACAGGGTGTAGGTACTCACCAGTGGGGTCCAACCGGCATTGTCCTTCGTGTTAGGATTGGCACCCTCTGATAGGAGCTGCTTCACCTTCTCCTTGTCACCCTGTAATGAGTGCATATATTGGTATTCACACAGAACTGAGTCAAGATTGTAATGTGTCTGTCAGGGTCTGTCATGATCCGTCAGGGATTAATGGGGTCTCTTGGGGTCTGTCAGGAAAGGCTGGGGTATATTGGAGATTGTAAGAGCTTGTCAGGGTCTGTTGGGATTGCTGGGGTCTCTCAGGTTTATTAGGATCTACCATTCTCAATCTAAGTGACCAAGTCCTCCTCCTGTTACTCCAGCTGGTTCTCACCTTAATACAGGCCACATGCAGGAGAGTTTCCCCTTTGGTGTTCCTCCTGTTGATGGCCACAGTCTTGGGGCTCATCCCTAGCACACTCAGATCAGCCACTTTGGGGATCTTCTTTGCCTCTGCTACTGGTGTGCTAACTTTTGGTTTTTTCTCTGGCCTGGAGGTCAAGAGTGAGGTGCTAGCTTGGTGCTGGTTGCTAGTTTTGTTAGCTGGAGTTCTTTGGGTAATCTTTGCTTTCTTCTTGGCCTTGCTCTCACCCTCAGCCTCCCACCCCTTGCTCTTGACTGCACCCTGCTTGTTTCTGTTACTGGCTTGGTTGTTGTTGGTGTTGCTGCTATTATTGTTGTTTGTCATGGTGATACCACCAGAGATTTCTCTCAGGGATATCGTGGGCTTCTTCCCTCGCTCTGGGGTGCACCGGCCATCAAGCACCCCAGCATCATCTGTCCTGGGGTGGCACACACGTTACCTAACATCCACACACACTAGACCCTAGACCACTAGACACTAAAACATACACTCATGTCACACCTTGCAACCTCTTATGATACTACCACTAACATCAATATGACTTTTTTCTTTATGTAAGAGAGGCACAGGCCAAAGGCAACAAAATTAACATAACATAACCTGATCAACCCTAACTTGATTTTAACTAACCTATCCTAACCTAATCTAACATGACAATCCAATGTAACTAAATTTCCACATGCCGTGAAAACTATTAATCTGCGACAAAAACAAATAAAGTAAGTTTCTTTGTATCTGCACAGGTAGAAGAAAAAAAAATAATAAAAAAAAAATAATAAATAAATAAATACTCCTGAATGTGTAGAGTGTTATAGCCCTTCCCTAAAACACCTATCATTTATCTGTAGGAAACTGTTAAGCAATTAATTTCTGTACACACTCACCTGATGTCACCCTCCCCAGAGATAAGTGTCCGCAGATCTCGGCAGGACTCCACAAGGTCGCTAATGATACGGTCAGGCTGCATCTCACAGGGCGGGGCAGGAACCTTGCAGAAAGGGCAGGTCCCATTCTCCAGCTCCTTGGCACAGCACCGGCAGTAGTGGTGGTCACATCGTCCCAGGCACTGAGGGTCCTCTGCTATCTTACCACTGCAAAGACACAGGTCATCAAATAAGCACACTGGAGCAGGGAAATGCTTCATGGGGTGTGCGTCATCGCCTGAATACACCTCCACCACAATACCTTTCAACACACACTGCACCGTTACAAAGCACTCACCAAACATTGCACTGTAGTAATTTTTCCAGTTCATCAATGGCATCGAGTGAATTCTTCCAGTCAAAGAGCTTCAAGGCGTCCATGACACAATGTTTGTTTACGTTCGTCTTGCCGCCAAAACTTGACCACGTGAGGTTTCGGCGCCACTGCCACTCCTTACGTAATGACTAAAGAGTCCCTCCTGGTCTCCCTCCTACCATTTCATTACAGATATGATTGAAGAAAAATATCAAATTTCTTGAATATATCAAACAGATTATGACAGCAAACACGAGACCGAAAATTTATCCTAGCAAATGCAGAGATGACAAGACGAAATAAAATCAATGAGACCACCCTGATTACAAAGAATGAAGAAGTTAACGTGACCAGACATGAAAATACCGAAAAATATAGCTATCCAACAAACACATGCAACAGATCAGAGAAAGAAACACCAGGATTCAACAACTGGCTGGCTATGTTTAGTAGAATGCGAACAGAATTATTTAATAATTTCCTTGCTAATACAAACTATTTGCTTGTGTACACGAAAACCATCCTTTACCGTTTTATCTTATTTATATAAAAATACGGAGTGAGAAGTATAGACTTGCAAACTTATGAGCGGCTATATAATGAGATGGAGACATGGAGTACTGAAGGTGGTAGACTAATCTCAGGTTGACCAAGGAGTACTGCTCTTACGTTTCGACGTCTTCCTGAGAGATATACAGCACAACTCAGACACGCAGTACATAGGCCATTTCTTGCGGCTGAACCAGAAAGTAGTTTGCCAACAGAGCGTCTTGATTGTTCCACTTCAGACCCTCAGATCATAAACTTACAAACCAATAGCGCGGTGACGTGTGCGAGGGTCGCGAACCTGTGCTTTACTCATGAAGGCAAAGCTTAGCAGATATACATCCTGCACAAAAGCTTTCATATAATGTGGTTTCATGTAAACCATATTAAGATAATCCATTAATGATTTTTCCATTCCATTCTAGTACTCAAATCTTTCATTTTTTATTCCTTGATAGTGCAAGTTTTATCCTTTCTCCATTTCACCTGCTATCACATCTTAAACTATCTTACTATTGGATCTGCTATCTCTATACATCCCCTCCCCTCCTGATTCCCATCCCATACACGCATCCACTTGTTTTAAGAGACTTTCATTCAGTATACACCTCTGCAGTATAACCACTGTGTTGGAATAAAACACCTGGACCCCTTCACAATATTTATTGATGAAATTTAATATAGCAGCATGGAGTGGTGGCAGACGCTGGAAGGCAGGCACCTGTTGGGAGAAGAGGACCACTATTAGTACAATGAAAACCAACTTACAACTTAAAAAACAAAGCAACTCAATGTCAATCATGTAATTTTCATTAATTTACCATGAGAGAGAGAGAGAGAGAGAGAGAGAGAGAGAGAGAGAGAGAGAGAGAGAGAGAGAGAGAGAGAGAGAGAGAGAGAGAGGAACACACACCTGTCACCAATCACATGTTGCCTGAAGGGGGATGATGGGAGGTTGGGGGCACACAGCCTACTTCGACCTTGCCCTCATCTTCCTACGCTTACGCTTGAGCCTTCGCATACGCTTCTTCCTCCACTGAAAGGGAAAAGAAATTCTTATAAACACCATTCAATTTTAACATTTACATTTTACAGATACAGATACACACATATACACGTCTAAAAACAGCATACAAAACGAGGAACACTTTAACATCTGCATTTTATAAGACAAAACTATGGCTGGAAGATGAATTCAGATGTACATTAAGTATTCCATTAGCATTTTCACACCTAATCATTACTCCTTTTAACCTCTCAAAGTGAAAGAAGGAAAATTTGTTGCAAAAAGACAATGAATTGAATCTCCTGTACACAAGAGGTAGATGTGACCAGAGATTGATTCCTGAAGGACTAGCCTTAACAAACTAAACCAAAGCATCTCACAACCAGACCAGATTTCTCTATTTTCACACCTTGTCATGGCATTAAACATGAGAAAGCTCAAAGCAAGGTACTAGAAAGAAGCCAATCAGGAAAATAAAAAGCAGCAGGATCCTCAGACCAACACACCTACACCTAACATTATTACCATAGAAGTTGACTGGCTCAGACCAACACACCTAACTCCTACACCAGTATTACCATGGGGGTTGACTGGCATACCCACTTTCCTTGATACCTTTTGATTACACGTTATATCTTTCCTAGTCTGGGAGCTATGGGCGAGTTAACCAAGTTTGAATTAGCTGTGCACAATTGTCACAAGAGCCAGTCAGGTAAGAAGTGATCAGGTGGACTTGTATGGGTGCCTGAGTTTCAAACCAGTTCTTAGGTCCGTAAACAGAAACACACTTGCTTTCTCACCACAACTATTTTCAAGGCTAGAGAAATGATTCCCAGGGTTTTCAAGTGTTCTTTGCAACACAAGAGCAACAAGGATGGTTTCTAAAATATGAAGACTCAAGAAGATGAAACTACCAACACTAGCTTACAAAAGGGCATGGGGAAATATTGATAGTAACTTTCAAGATTCTTACTGGAAAATTATATATTGCAAGGGATTACCGAAATGTAAGAGAAATTAGTGCAAGCAGAGGAAATTCATTAACTTTGCAAGATAAGATCTAGATTGAATGTAAGGAAATATGCCTTTTTGTTTCAGGCAGTAAACACTTGGAAGCTTTTGCCTCAGTGGGTAGTTTCAGCAAATTCCGTTAAGAAATTTGATGGAAAATTAAATCCGTTTGGCACAAATCAAGAATCACGTTACAATTATAAAGCACAAGAGATCTGCCGCATGCTACTAAAATATGGAAATGAAGATCTGGAGTCAAAGGCGTAAGCATATTCCAGATCAACTATAAGAACTAAGATTGCATTTGGAGTATTTCATATCACCTTGAAAAAAACGTAAATAAATAAAGGATAAGTTTGCCAAGCACCACACACAGCATAACCTTAATTAACAAGAAAAACAGTAGTGCAGTTCTCTATTATTAATCTTTCATAGTAGACAGTATTTTCTTAAGCTAGTGAAAGAAAACGGCCACAATACATATAATTAACTACCTTCTAACCACCACAATTTAGGGGTTAACATTTCTCAACCTTTATGAATTCAAGCTTACTGTTCAATTGGACAATGGGAGGTACATTAGTCTTGCTTGTTGAAGAGGAATGGTGTCAGAAAACAATGTACAGGTAACAGAAAGCACATGGAAAGAATATCATTATTCTGACGAGAGAGAGAGAGAGAGAGAGAGAGAGAGAGAGAGAGAGAGAGAGAGAGAGAGAGAGAGAGAGAGAGAGAGACTTGACAGGTTAGTAGCAAGCACATGGACCTGGATAACGAAAAAAAAAAAAGGAAAATAAGGGAAGCTGGAAAAATGTAATAAATCTACACGAGAGAGAGAGAGAGAGAGAGAGAGAGAGAGAGAGAGAGAGAGAGAGAGAGAGAGAGAGAGAGAGAGAGAGAATCACCACTAAGCCACCTGGTCCACGTGCATCACAATAAGTCATACCACACCAAGCCAGGCCTATACGTGGTACATCCCGTATTTCACAGCCACAATACAACCTATACATCTTCTCACATTATAAATCAAACATCCATACACTTCCATACTCACTAACCTGCCACCACCATACAAGTCATCTGCAGTCACCCAACACCATGAAACAACCAGTGAATAATGAATACTTCGCCTTGTATTCATTAAAATACCACAAACTTCCTCTTAACTTGTGACCAGTTGCCTTCACACACATACGCACTTATGCCTCGTGGACCTATTCTAACACCTATATTGAGTCACAGCAACAAAATAATCAACAATCATCCCGCATATTTATCCTGCACTCCAACCACAGCAGCACAAAAGGCCAGCACAGCACAGTACAGAACAGCAAGGGACTAAACATTCACCCTTACTCCTTCACCCCTGCCGCCATGCCAGCACCAAAACAGTCTTCCTTATTTCTACTCCTTACACATTAATGCTTCTTACCTTAGCACGCATCCTGCCGGAGATGTAATCTGTAACAATCGAGGAAGAGAATTAGTGGTGTATCAAGAAGATTTATGATAGGATGTGATAGATAAAGTTCAATATAAACAGGAGATACACCGGACCTCTTCTCACCTCAAGAGCAGACGCGAGGAAGGATGGCTAAGGGCTCTGGCGGCAAACACTACAACTATATAAAAATTTGTTTCGGGAAGAAATATAATCTGTTCAGTACAAAATAATGATAAAAACTTATTTTCATCACCTAAATCAAACGAATCATTTATTATATTGATGTTCTTACATATATTTGTTATGCCAAAAATATTTGGTCTCTCTTCAAATTTATTTTTATCCATTAAGCAAATATCTTATCTATTCTATATTAAAAAAAAAAAACATGCACATATACATACAATAAAAGCTTAAGGTGTTGTGATTAACTGTATTAACACAACAACAAGTAAAATAATACCGTAAATGTTGAGGGTGACTGTGCCTTTCCTCAGACTGTATCTCATCAAAGACAACTTGATAATTTTAGGGGTAACGTAAAAAACATACATTATCTAAGAATTCAGTTATAGTTATTCCGTTTACGTAGGAGGAGAAAACTGACTACGGCAACAGAGAGAGTAAACAAAGAATGGAGGAAAAAGACAGGATAAGGAACAAAGAAGAGGAAGAAAAGGAGAAAAAGAAGAAAAGAGAATGGAGAAAATTAAAAGTTGCCAGTTCCTGCCGCGCTGTGGACAGGCATTCGTCAAACACCATGCACCCAGGAGGGATTGGTGCCTCTAGCAATAATCAACTGAGTGGTGGTGGTGGTGGAAGCAGGAAGAATGACTCTTCCCCCATCTCCTACAACCCCCCATCTCTCTCTCTCTCTCTCTCTCTCTCTCTCTCTCTCTCTCTCTCTCTCTCTCTCTCTCTCTCTCTCCATTTCTTATATTTTGGCGAGTGACCCCATCACCAACATTTTTTTCCATTTTTAACATTTTTTTCGTTTTTTTTTCTTTTGCACAATTAATAATGTCATCCATCCAAAACTGTGCAATCAAATTACAACAACAACAACAACAGCAGCAACAACAACAACAACAACAACAACAACAACTTCACTAACAAAACAACAACAATAATGATAACAGTAGAAGAAGGAAAAGGAGAATTTATTAGAAAACTAATGCCGAGATGAAAGGAATGATTTTTCTATTGTTATTAAAGAAAATCTCGCTATTTCAAATTTATTTAATTTGTGTGTTGCTACAGAAACCTACTCCATGCCACCCAGCCCGAGAAAGTACAGTACTTTTCATGGCGGGGGCGACAGCGGCGAGCAGATAACAGGAGGAGGCGAGAGGGCGCAGAGCAGGACATCTCAGGGACTGCCGCTGTATCGGCCCCACTGCGGCAAGCACCCCAACATATGGTTACACCCGACACGTGCGGTACCGGCAAGCCCTGGTGATGGGAGGAATGGATTATGTGTTGGCGGGGACGAGGAGGGATGGTAGGGGTTGAGGGACTTGGTACAGGCAGGACAGTAACCCATAAAAAGGCACCTCCTCGTCACAGCCTGTCCTTTCGGCAGCGGTGGGGTGCCGGCACACACACACACACACACACACACACACACACACACACACCACCCGGCCGAGTGGAGATATTTGGGTGTCTCCTTTCACGTGTAGCCCCTGTTCACCTAGCAGTGAGTAGGTACGGAATGTAAATCGAGGAGTTGTGACCTTGTTGTCCCGGTGTGTGGTGTGTGCCTGGTCTCAGGCCTATCCGAAGATCGGAAATAATGAGCTCTGAGCTCGTTCCGTAGGATAACGTCTGGCTGTCTCGTCAGAGACTGCAGCAGATCAAACAGTGAACACAAAAACACACACACACACACACACACACACACACACACACACACACACACACACACACACACACACACTGCATCGCCACAATACAATAAAAGAGAACAATAACACACCCACGCACACAAAGTGCGGGAAGGGACCAGGTCTGGTTCTGGGTCTGCGTCCTGCTGATGGGCACCCCCTGTTGATGACGTCACATATATACGTTACGGAAACCATTTTGAAAATGCCAATTCTCAAAAATCAGGCTGGACACGAATGCTACACAAATTCTGACTTGTCATCAATTAAAATTAATTCCGAAAATACAAAAAAATATTGCTGGGCTGAGTGATAATAGAAATATTTCAAAAATACCGTAAATAAAAGTGTTATAACATCGACATGATTAAAAACATTTCTTATTCAACACGATCGATAACACTTTTCAAAAATATTAACTACTCACATAACGTACTAAAGTTTGGCCAAACGCTGAAATGATAGAATTAATATTTTTTAAAGTGCCACTTTTACACACTTTAACGGCTCCGGAAATCGCTCTTAAAATCCACACATTTAGCTTATTAGGAGTAAAACACACTTTAACCATCATAAACTATCTTTTGGAAACACAAACACTTCATTACAGCTAGAAATAAAAAAATTTGTGAAGGAAATTGAGCTCTTATCTAAGCCCTATGAACCAAGCAAATCACAGAATTTCACGCAAACAAGCATGGAACACAATAAAAACACTCCTACATGCATCCATAAATCATGAAAACTTACCTGTGAGACGAAATAAGTGAGTTGAGATAAAAAGAAATAATACTGGAACTGGCGGGCAGGTAGTGCAAGGCTGGGAGCTGCCGATGAAGTCATTAAGATAGCCACCCACCCGCCCACCACAGTCAGCCGCCTTGTCACCTAACCAGGCTTCCTGACGCACACAAAGCTGGCAATAAGAATGTATCTCAATTGCTGATATGAAAGACTGGGCTTGTGCCTCCAATCTCTGACATATCCGGCTTGTAAAAAGTAACAAATAAGCAAATCATGGCTGAGATATGCCCACCGCTCCTGCTCATCCTTTTGTTTATTTGCAAGGCCGTTTATTCTTTTCACATTGTAAAAGTCTTGTTAATCTGTCACTAGAACCGTAAAACATTCTTTAATCCAGAGTCACTTTAACTAGAGGCTCTGTGGCGTTTGACTCTTTATCTTTTTCCCGTTAACCACACACCGCCTCAAAACTGGAGACCAAATCTCTCGCTAGAACCACGAAAACACTCTTAAAATCCGGTTTCACTTCAATTAGAGCCTTTTGACTACGGAAATCTTGTTAATATGTCACCAGAACAATAAAAACACTCTTAATATCCAGTGGCACTTTAATTAGAGGCTTTCAGAAGTTGTGGAGGTGATGTGCTGACTGGCCCACCTCCTGCCTCCTCCATCCACAACGATACACGGACAGTGGAGTGGGCTCAGTGGAGGGGGGGAACAGATGGGAGGGGAGGTGGAAGGTGGTGCCACCGTCTGGAATCTGGATCTTTACCTTAGTGATGTGTGTAGGGTTTGTATTGCCGGTCTAATGAAGAGCAATGGTCATGCAGGCTGTGGCTTCATCCTGTACTAGCTCTGCCATCTGACTTAAACTAAGTTGGGGTCATGCGATTCACACACACACACGTGAGGAGAAAAGGAAGAGACAACAGACTTCTATATAAGATTTTATTGACGGGTACAGACAAGGCTTTTAATGACACTTGACAGTAAGAAAATAGATATACCACTGCTGCGGACACCCTTTTGCCGCACGTACTCTGTCCCACGCCTGGCCGCGGGATCGGGTGAGGGGTGATGGGGTGAGGAGTGGGACATGGGGACAGGAGGGGTGGAGGGATGGTAGAAGGTATTATAGGTGGTTGGGGTATAGGTGTACGTAGGTGTGGTTGGATGGGTAGGTGGGAGGGAGAGGCTGCGGCCCTATGTCAGTGTTCGCCTCTTGCCTTTCTCTATAAACTCTACAATATATTCAACTTTTGATAATGTGGTGGTGGTGTGGTGGTGTGGTGTGGTGTGGTGAGGAAGGCTTCACAGGGCGCGCGTCACCATGCCAGCCCGCGGGAGGCCGGTGTGTGTGTGGTGGCATCCCTGGCTGGCCTGGCGCCGCGCGCTGCAGCACCAGAAGGACTTTGATATCATGTTATGCCGTGGAATGTGTGAATTACTGTCCTGCCGCGGCGGCCTGACTCATGACGCATGACTCATGACTCACTGACTGACGGAGTGACTCGCTGTACATAGCTCAGCCTTAACGCTACGAGACTATCGAAAACAAGTGGCGGGGGACGGGGCAGAGTCGACAAGGCGGCCGCAGCTCTAGGATGGGGATCTCCCAGCCAGGCGGACACACCCCTGTCGCCTCTCCCCTCCTCCAGGGAAAGTAATTGTCTCAAGGAATAAACTAATCGGTAAAGCGTCTTCATCGATCAGAGGATGGAAGACCCGAGCATTCCGGCAGGCGGACTCCACATATCCTTCTCCCTCTACTCCTACTCCTACTCCTGCTGCTGCCACCCACCCATACTCTCCATTGCCACAGATGTCCCGTCCCGTCCCGCTAACCCTGCACAGCGTGGTCGGCAGGCGTGGTGCCTGTTCCCAACAAGAAGTCTTGTCAGGATGAGGGCGGGGAGGGGCGGGGCGCCAGGGCATGTAGCGAAGAGTGGGTGCAGCACTACCGCCTGCCGTGCTCCTCCTGACCGCTGGTACATAAATGCCAACACGTCATTATCACTATACTTATATTTATTAATAATAATATTATTACTAATAAAAGACGAACAGTAACGGTGTGTCGGCGAGAGGGTGAGTGCGGATGCCAACGTGATGACGAGATGCGTATGTACAGGTGAGGCGCGATGGAGTGAAATGGTGTGGCGATGACGACGACGACGACGAGGACGACGTAACATGCGTTGTCTGGGACTAGTGAACAGATCGTGGTCGTCGCCTGAACACGACACAACAATGATCCTGGATCACTGCCTACAGGAGTTTCTCCGAGCAAGACTTAGCCTACTTACTACTAATACTGTGCAGCGACGTCCCCGCGGCAGCGCGGGGACCGTCGGCCCCTGTCAACCCGCCCGCAGCAGGAAGGGGCGCTTGAGAGGGGTAATTTTGGCGACCACTGCGGGATGAATGTGTGAGCGACGGGGGCCGGATGCAAAGAGGGGCACGGCCCTTCCAAGGTCAGCCTCAGTGACGGGGCGAGGAGAGTGGCTTGTGTGGTGACCGTGTGAGGCCGGCGTGACTACCACTCAGGAGGGCCGGGAGTTCAGGCGTCCTCCGTCAGGGGGTCCATGGTCATAGTCTTCTTGTAGGGCAGCTCGGGATTCTCATCCCAGTCCTGGGGCCGCAGGTGGTGTGCCTTCAGGATGGGCCGCGTGGAGGCAATCCACCTCTGTACGCACAAACAAAATATTGTAATAACGATGGTGTGCTGCTCTCTCTCTCTCATTTTTACACCAAATACACATGCCCAGCATCCTTCCCCACCGCCCACTCTCTCTCTCTCTCTCTCTCTCTCTCTCTCTCTCTCTCTCTCTCGGCACACACACATACACGCACACACACACAGACCAGTACTGTAGTGGTTCACAATCGAAAAGGTCTGGGTTCGAGTCCCGGGCGAGGCGAGGCAAATGGGCCTTTATGTGTAGCCATTGTTCACTTAACAGCAAGTAAGTCCAGAATGTAACCTGAGTGTTTGTGGCCTCTCTGTTTCGATGTATGAATGGCTTTAGTCCTACCCAAAGAGTTCTTTCCGTTAGAAAACCAACAAACTAGCTTGCTGGATGGCACACACACACACACACACACACACACACACACACACACACACACACACACACACACACACACACACTCACCTCTCGCAGTGTGCCGGGGTACTGGAAGATCTTGTAGATGGTGAAACCGGGGATCCAGAGGAGGGAGCCGAACACCAGCAGCCAACCCAGAACCTGCGCCCAGACCGGGTACACGTACACCTTGTTGTAGGTGAGCGGGGTGTGGAAGGCGATGGCACACACCACCATCATCTGTGTTGGGAGGGGAAGGTGAGATGGAACCAGAACATAATCATTCCTACTGTCATCATTAAAGGAGAGAGAAGGAAGGAAAGAAAGAAAGAAAAAGACGAACAAAACAAATCGAATTAAAGAAAAATATAAACAAAGATAAGAGCAGAATAGAACAAAGAAAAGAGAGAAAATGAAAGAAAAAATAGTTCAACACCTCTAGTACTTACAAAGGTGAGAGTAGGAGTGATGAACTTCCAGCAGAACTTGAGGTATGCGTTGATCTTACGGTTGAGCATCATAGCAATATTATCGTAGAACCTGTTGGCTCCGTACACCCAAGCAATGACGATGCACTCACAGCAACAGATGGTAAGCAGAATGATACCACTGGCTGAGTATGAGTCGAAGATTTGGAACACATACATGCCGCCCTGGAAGGATAAAAGATGCTTAGTTTGTGGGGTTTGAATGGGAGGGAGGTGTGGTTAGTGAAGAGAAAGGTGTGGCATGTCTGTGTGGTTTCTTAAGGTGTGTTTAAACAATTGTGTGTGGTTATTTAAAAGAAAAGTGTGGGATTTGTTGAAAGGGAATTAAGTGATTTAGGTAAGATACGTTGATGTTGGAGGATGGGCTCTCTCTCTCTCTCTCTCTCTCTCTCTCTCTCTCTCTCTCTCTCTCTCTCTCTCTCTCTCTCTCTACTCGTCATCAACACTCAATAACCATTACTATTCCTCACCACTTCTCAATCCTCACCACATACCACTCATCACCACTCCATCACTCGTCACCATCACTCACCAACTGTTTCCACTCATCATCCTCACCACTCCTCACCACTCACCTGCATCACCATGGTGCAGCCGATGACCATGTCCACGAGACACACCACTCCCACTAACATCTCGCGACGGTAGCCTACTCGCAGCTGGTTAGGGAACAGGTCAACTACAGCCGTCACCACCGACTCCACCTGCAGGGCGAGGCTCGTTGTTAGTACTCATGTGATCGCCATTCATGTCAACTCGTCATGTTAATTCTTGTCATGTGAACTCTTGTGTTTAATATCGATGTTTGTTTTTGTTTGTGCTACCTTCATTTTTATTTATCTTATTGTTAATCTTGTCATCACAGTTCATGTCAACTCTTGTCTTTTGCTGTCAATGTTTGTTAGGTTATATCAGCGTCACCACTCGTGTCTTTCAACTCAGTTACATCTCCATCACCACCTGCTGTCTCACCACTCACCACACCAGCTTCATCACTACTCAGCTACTCATATCATCACCATTACCAGCTCCTGCATGTCACCACCATCACCAACAGTTGATATCACCACAGTTGTTCCTCTCATTACCCTCATCACCACTACATCACCACCACTAGACCCTCTCACAATAACCACTACTATTTTCACCCTTGCCATCCTATACCTTCATCCTTTCACTACACCACCACCACTACCATCACAACCATCACCACGAACCTGCACAAACTGAGAGTCCAACCCGACCATCAGGATCATACAGAAGAAGAGAGCAGACCACAGGGGCGCCATGGGCATAGCAGCCATGGCTTTAGGGTAAGCGATGAAGGCGAGACCGGGGCCTGTAAGGGAAAAAGGAAGCTGAGTGAGGGGAAGGGTAAGGGGGAAATGTGGGTGGATTATGAGTAGTGGATGATCAAAGGGAAATAGAGCATGAGGGATTGATGGTTCTTGACTGGTGATTCTTGACTGGTGGTTCTTGATTGGTGATTATCTCTCTCTCTCTCTCTCTCTCTCTCTTACAGACCTTACCATACATTTCATCCACACCCTCCAGGAATACTACGTGCATATCTAAGCTTCTGTGCCGTTCACTCCTAAGTAATTAACGTTTCTTAACCTTGTTCTCTTTCCCTAACGTTTTCCCTGTTCCCGTGTTTGAATATCCATCGCAACTTCAACCTCTAAGTGATAAGACTGGCTCTTGGCTGATGTCTTTTACAGAATCTTGTGAACGTATATGCATTAAAGTACTGAATCTGAATCAGTCTCTCTCTCTCTCTCTCTCTCTCTCTCTCTCTCTCTCTCTCTCTCTCTCTCTCTCTCTTTTTCTGTCTGTTTTGTCTGTCTGTCTCACCTGCTTCCGCGACTTCCTCCATGGGCAGTTCCAGCTGGTAACTCATGAAGCCCAAGATGCTGAAGATTCCAAATCCAGCGAAGATAGACGTGGCGGAGTTACACACACACAAGATGGCGCACTGCTTGATGAAGTTGTTGTTGAACTTGTTGTAGGAGCCTAGAGCGATCATGCCACCGAGAGCCACAGCGTACGAGTAGAACACCTGGGTCCCGGCGTCGTTCCACACCTGTAGGACAAACAAAGGCACCGCTGTAGGCGTAGGAGTCGCGGGTACACTCTACCTGTGGACCGTAGCATCCACCTGGCATATGCCCAGTGTTTCAGTACTGTATGACATATTTCAGTGTCCCATTTTGATTGAGAGAGAGGCGACAAAACAAAGTGGGGGATGGGGAGGCAGCCTTGGGTACTCCGCTGGCCTGAGACAAGACCTTCCGTTTTCTGTCTTGACTTGACCGAGCCAGCCTTTGGACTCTGTGGTCTGTTTGGCCACTCCTCTAGTGCAGACCTCTCAGGCAGCACCAGACCTCTTACCCACTCCACTCACTGACCAGTAAGTCTCAAGACCTCCAGGCACTAACTGTCTGGTCCTAACTGCAGTCCCAAAACCTCTTACCTACACACCTCCCAGTCCTCACTTCATCTCCCTGGCTTTATCCTTTTTCCTCCCTCTCCTTCTCCTCCATTCCATCTCTTTCCTTCCCTCCTCTCCTTCTCTCCTCTCCTTCCTTGCCTCTTCTTTCATCCATCTCCCTCTCCTTCCCGCCCTCCTAGCTGTTGTCCTATTCTCGCAGCTGCCCAGGGGGGTGGGGGTCCCCGCCACGCAGCACCTACAGTACTACTACAGTGCAGCACCGCGCTCCGGCACTGCTCTCTGCATCCTTCTGCTCTGCTGACCTTAGAGCTGTCGTGCAAGCAACAACATGCAGCTTATGGATCAATGCATGTCATCATCATCATCATCATCATCATCAACATCAACATGAACACTGTAAACATCTTCACCATCCTCCTTATCACCATCATCGCTGTCATGTGTTCACAAGAAGCAATACCATCATCAACAGCAACAAAATCAATCATCATCATCATCATCATCATCATCATCATCATCATCATCATGGCGGGCGCCGTGGTCGTCGCCGCAGCCCTTGCCACCACCAGCTGCCAGGTAAGGACCAGGTGCGAGGAGGACCAGGACAGGGCGCCCCTCCCCCCAGCAGGGGAAGGGGCGGGGCGTCACCCAGGGGGTGGGTCCGCGTGGCAAGCAGTGTGTATGTGCTGGCGTGGGCGTGGCAAGACACGATTGCTCCTGAACGCTGAGGGTTCAATGGTGAGCGGTGAGGCTGAAGGCTGAAGGGTGCCAGGCCACGCCAGGAGACGCACACTGGTGCACACACGCACGCACACGCCCTCATGCCGAGGTTTGTGGTCACTCTCCCCCCGGCGACCAAGTAATTACTGGACACCCGCACTTCCGCGCCATGCTGTCGCCGCCGCCGCAATGCTCACGCCGCCCACACCACCCTCACTGTGCCCGCCCCGACTTAAGGCAGCCGTCGTCTCTCCCCGCGTTAAGGGAGAGGCGGCGGTGCCCTGGCAGGGCCGCCACACTAGTGAGGGTGAGGCGGGCGGCAGCATCACGCCGCGGCCACAGCGGCAAGCGACGCAGACTGCGGGTGTGTTGTGAGTGCGATCATTATGAGAAATTAGAGTGAGCGAGGAGACCGAGTGGCGGAGAGGCCCCGGTGGTCCCGGCGGCTACGGGCCTGCAGGGCACCCCACTGCAGGGGCGGCGTGCGGCCCACGCCACTCGCGTACACAAATGACATAAATAATGACATGGCATAAATTTTATATTAGTAGAGAGAATCAAGACCTCTGAGAGACAGGTGTTGGGGAGGAGACTGTACTTCGAGCACCATACAGAGTGTTACCTGAGATCAGACGAGCCGAGGACATGATGCACAGCCCGCAGCCGCGACCCAATACTGCATTGGCCCTGAAAACACTGGTTATTACCTGATAATCGAGGACTTTCTCCCATTTAGGCTCGAGGTAGAACCGAATACCCTCAGAGGCTCCTGGCAGCGTCGCCCCACGAACCAGGAGAGCCGTGAGCATCACATACGGGAAAGTGGCTGTAAAGATGGCTCGTTAGTACAGCATCATCATCAACTCAAATCACTTCTGAAAGACAATGCTGGTTAATTAAGAGCGCCGGTCACTCTCGTCTGGGTTGGTCGGTGTTTGCGATAAAATGGCAGCTATTTCACATATGCCAAGTATTGCAAACGGGAAGGAAGTGACTGGCTGTTGATGATGGTGTTATAGATCCTCGATCAGAGCAAGCTGTCTGGCGCGTGACGTACCTGTGAAATACATGATCTTTCCAGTCACTTTGACGCCCTTCCAGATGGCGAAGTAGGTGCACAACCACGAGAAGATGAGGGCGCCGAACAGAGGCCAAACCATCGTTCCCATGTCATGAACGCCGTCCGTGATCTGAAGCACGCGGTTGCTGCAAGGGTTAGATAATGGTGAATAGTCTAAAAGGGACAGCCACTTAGCACTTTGGAGTGGGAGCTGACGTGTTTTGGGACAGGTCTATGGAGTGGCGGGAGACTGGTGTGATTTATGGGGCAAATTATAATGGAGTACTAAAGTAATTTCTTATTCCATCTTCAGTTCTTCCTTATTCCACTTCTCTGCCATCCATACACACCCCTCTTTCTCTAAATACTCCTTTTTACTCTTTTTTTTCACTTCTCCACATCATATTCCTCAATGTCCTTTCCATTTTTCTACTTCTTTCCTCTCCTTCTGCCTCTTCATACTCTGTTCCTCCACCCCATTCCACACATCACAGCCATTCCCTTAAACACTTCTCCACTTCCCACTCCTCCATCCAATCTTCCCTCCATCTCACACTCCACTCTCGATTCCACTTCTTCATGTCATACTTCAGGCCTCACTCCACTCCTCTCAACTCCTCCTCACCCTTCCTTTCATATTTTTTCCACATCACACCAAATATCAACTCCATTCTTTTTCTCCCTCCATCATCCACTTTTCCTTTCTACTCCACATCTCTTCCCAGTCTCCACTCCACTTCTCCCTTCCATCTTACTCCACTCTTCCACACTCTCTTCAACTACTCCAGTCCTACAGCCCTTTCACTTCACTCTCCTCCATCTCTCCATATTATCTCATTCCCGTCTACAACTTCCGACTCCTCTTCACTTTACTTTCCTCCACCCTTCCTTTTTAATTCCTTCTTCCTTCCACTTCGCTCCTAGTCCCAATACTCACTCCCAAAACTCCACTACTGAATCCTTGGGTGTGATGTTCTGAGCCTTCAGGTCCTGGATGAAGGAGTGGTTGGTGTTGCCATCCACACACGCGTCTGTGTTCCACCTGTTGGGGTAAACGATCAATTAGTCACTGTTTGAATGGGTTAGTTTGGTGTCTGAGTGACTGGTGTGGTGTTTGGTGGGTGGTGGTGTTTGTGTGGTGATTCGTGTGTGTGTGTGTGTGTGTGTGTGTGTGTGTGTGTGTGTGTGTGTGTGTGTGTTTCTTCGTTGTTTATTTCATGGGGGTTTTGTTTATCTACTGATTCTTTGAGGTATTTGTTTCGTCTTGACTTATCTAACATTTTATCTTTTTTATTCTATTATCAGCCTTTCTTTCGTCACAACATTTCTGAAACACTCTTTTATTTTTTTAACCTATTACTTCACTAACACTCTTAAAACACCATTGCTGAACTAACATCCCTGAAAAAACACCTTGTTTACTTAACATTCCAGAAAACATAATGCCTTAACTAACACTACTGAAACACCTTAATCTCAACAAACACTTCTAAAACCCCTTGCCAAACTACCATTTCTGAAACTTCTTAACTAACCCTTTTAAAACTCCCTTGCCCAAATCAACACCTCTAGAACCTCTTCTCTCTCTAATTAACACTCCTGAAACCTCTTTACGTCAATGGTGGGCGTGGCTAGCGGCTACAGACTCACCAGTTGCCGCAGCTGGACCATGGCAGTTCAGCTTGGAAGGAGAGCACGAAGTAGTAGAGTGCCCAGGCGATGATGACGATGTAGTACACGTTGAGCCAGTTGCACACAACGATGGCCGCGTACCCAATGCCTGTGTGGGGAAGAGAAGGTAGTGATGGTGGTGGTAGTGGTGGTGGTGGTTATGGAGTATTATGCAGTAGGAGAAGCAGAAATGGTATTAGATAAGCAAAAGTAGTAGTTGTTGTAGTAAATGTAATAAGTGTAGTATGTGACAGCGGTGGTAGAAATTTTGTAGTAGTAGTAGTAGTAGTAGTAGTAGTAGTAGTGGTGTTGGAGGTAGCAATTATATATGAATAATGTATATCAGTCTTTAATCTCTCTCTCTCTCTCTCTCACCTTGGAAGAGCGGGCACATTTTCCACACTGAGATGCCTCCCTCACTCATGAACTGCCCGATGCCCACCTCCAGGAAGAACATGGGCATGCCACCGAGCAGGGCACACACGCAGTACGGGATGAGGAACGCCCCTGGAAAGACAAAAATAACAATGTCAGTCTTATAAAAAAAAAAAAAAAAAAAAAAGCGTAAGTCTTATATCGAGGAAAAATAATAAATAATAAGTTTTACCTTCTTATTCAACTTTAATTGCTCTGAAAATGCGAGACAGACAGGAAGATAGACAAATAGACAGATAGATAGACATGGTTTGCAGTAATGTATAGGTTAACAAGAGGTTACTGCATGATGGGACGTACGCACACAAACACACATACACACGCACACACGAGCGCATACATGTCACGGTATTGAACGGAGTGTGTGTGTGTGTGTGTGTGTGTGTGTGTGTGTGTGTGTGTGTGTATTGATAACTCATTAATACGCGTGCACATATATGTAATCCGTGAGAGGTGGCGTGTAATGTATATAATTGATGTCGCGTAGGTTGTTCGTAGCATAAAAAATGTACGTGGTGACATAATGTAACTACGCAGCTCGTGTTTGGCGTGTTACTCTTGCGGTAGTAATCAGGTATATGTAATCAGGTATATGTAATCAGGTATTTGCATATATTCCCATGTGTAATTCCCAGGTTTCATGTGTAATGCAATAACAAGAAATCAATCGTTCTAGATGAATGATTAAGTAACCTTATATATATATAATTGATTTGGTCGTAAATAGTTCAATGGTTTTAAGAAAGTACTGGAAAAAACATAAAATTTACATATCTCTTAGTAAAATAACCGTTTCTATGTAATCAGCTCGTTTCTATCAACTTTCCATGTTTAATCTGATTAAACTTAATATCTTTCTTTCTTGCCCTATCCTGATTATGTTTCTAAAGACTTTGCATCATCCTTGTTATATTCCTCTAGTTATTTTTGAATCCCATTAACAAAACCATAAGGAAATCTTGTTCATATCAACCTTAGGACACTTCACTATCTCTCCCTCTCTTATTCTTGCATTCTGATTAATAACTCTAAGTGTGCACCATTCTTGTTACATTAGGACACTTCAGTACTTCACCAGATCTGTATTTCTTGCTCCATCTCGTACTAACCCACCCAAGGAATGATACTTTAAGACACTTCACTACCTCTCCCCTTCTTATTCTTGCATTCTGACTAATAATTCTAAACGTGCGCTATCCTTGTTACATTAGGACACTTCAGTACTTCACCAGATCTGTATTTCTTGTTCCATCTCGTATTAACCCAAGGAATGATACTTTAAGTCAATACCTCCACCAGATCTCAAATCCTTGCCCTATCTCGTACTGACCCAAGGGATCTCAGTACCTCCACCATAACTAGTCACCGAGTCGCATGTGTATTGTATTAACTGACTCACTCTGTTCTGATAGTCACGCACAGGTAAAAGTGTGCAGGGTCTGGCGCCGCGAACACTTGCTACGAGAACACAAGGGAACTCAAAGGAGGAACAAACACAGGGGGCAGAAAAAAAATAAATATATACCGCTCTCTTTCTGGCAGTTTGTGGTAAGGTAGGCTACACAGGCTGATCTAAAGTGAGAAGAGTAGGATAGTTAAGTAGAAGGCTTCCCCCCCGCAGACCTAACAAGAGGAGGAGGAGGAGGAGGAGGAGGAAAATATGAAAGTTATCACCAATTTTTCCCCTCTTTTTTCGGGGGTGGGGAAGTTGTGAAAGAAAGGAGACCATTGGAGGGAGAGAGAGAGAGAGAGAGAGAGAGAGAGAGAGAGAGAGAGAGAGAGAGAGAGAGAGAGAGAGAGAGAGAGGAAGAGAGATGACATTCGCAAGAGGGAAGTGCTTTTTAGTGAAGAGAACTAGGTGAAGGAGAGAGAGAGAGAGAGAGAGAGAGAGAGAGAGAGAGAGAGAGAGAGAGAGAGAGAGGTGTGGAGAGGCGGTAAGGAATTAAAGGTAAAAGATGGAGTTAAAGGAGAAGGAGTGAGAGAGAATGAGTGAGAGTGAGAGTGGGAGTGAGACGAGCCAAGGTGAGAGTACAAAATCATCTCTCACAGTTATTATGGCCAAGTAGTTATTGACCCTTGCTACTGGAGGAGGAGGAGGAGGAGGAGG
Organism: Portunus trituberculatus; assembly: GCF_017591435.1. Classification (NCBI taxonomy): domain Eukaryota; kingdom Metazoa; phylum Arthropoda; class Malacostraca; order Decapoda; family Portunidae; genus Portunus; species Portunus trituberculatus. Next base: position 1,347,538 of record NC_059266.1, read on the forward strand.
AGGAGGAGGAGGAGGAGGAAATGGGGGAGGGTTAACCTTGGATAAATGGATGAAAAGAAGGTAGAGGAGGAGGAGGAGGAGGAGGAGGAGGAGGAGGAGGAGGAGGAGGAGGAGGAGGCGTGTCCCAGGAAAGTTATTATGGGAGAACCTTCGTCAGCAAGGGAAGAATGACGTCATGGAAGACAAGAAGGAAGAAGAGGAAGAGAAGGAAGAGGAGCAACAGGAAGAGGAGGACGATGAAGAAGACACAAGTAGGGTTTCTCTTAGACCTATCTACTTATACACTCTTCCTCCTCTTCTTCTTCTTCGTTACCCAGCCCCTCCCTCCTCCTCCTCCTCCTCCTCCTCCTCTCCCTCCCTACGTGCGTCACAGGGCGTGGTGACGTGTAGGGATGGCAGAAAGGCGAAACACGTCCGCTCATGCCCCATATTGATTCTGGAGGAGGAGGAGGAGGAGGAGGAGGAGGAGATGAGGAGGACGGAAAGGTGAAAAGACTTTTG
>NC_059266.1:1355538-1365538 GCF_017591435.1 Portunus trituberculatus
ACGTTGAAGAACATGACAGGGATTCCTAACCATAGCCAATACCAGTCATGCACGCGAGTAATCATAATGCTGCCTATCCTTTGAAATCCTTTGTGAAGATTATTCGCATGTACAGCTGGCAACAGATCTACTGCCACGGTGTTCAGTAAACTCACCCGTAACTCTCTGCATCCTAAAGCATTACATTTGAGAGCAACTGCATGCACACGAAAGGAAAAGTAAAGGAACAATGACATTCTCTTATACGGAATGGTGAGAAATGTACATTGGTTGCAAGACGTAACGTTATTTAATCACCTTAAAGTTTTATTGCACATTGGCATTACTTAAGAGGGCAAGTGTACATGAGGCAGCGAAGGCAGTCGTGAGAATTTCTAATATGGAATGGTGAGATGCGTACAGTTGACGCCAGAAGAAACACCTCAGGATCCAGCGAAGCCGTTGACTTTTTTTTTTTAATACCATTTTACCGGAATATCACACTACTAATTACGGCAACTGTACACATTCAGGCATTCCCAATAAAATCAAAGAAAATCACAAAAAAGAAACGCTACTAAGTGAAAAATACTGAATAACCAATACCGGAGCTTTCATCAGTCAGGAAACCAAGAAAAATAGAAAACTGACGTTGCTATGGTAAGAATAGTGAATGACTTGCAGCAACCATAAGAACGAATCAAAAAGAGCAAGGAATAACTCTATTACATGAAGAACTGAATAACCACCGGCATGACACAGCAGAAACAATGAAAAAAATCACTTTAAACCCAAGAATAATGAACATCATACATTACTCAACATAGATCACGCAAAACGAAGGATACTGAAAAACATGTCCTGAACTTAGTATAACGGGTCAAAAGAACAGGAAAGCTGGTAGCTCCCGCACTACCTTCGCTGCCGTCAGGACACCGGGTTCTCAGAGTACTCACCTCCACCATTTTTGTAGCACAGGTAAGGGAAGCGCCACACGTTGCCCAGGCCCACGCAGAAGCCGATCACCGACAGCAGGAAGTCTAGTTTATTGTTCCATTGCTCCCTCTCCTTGGTTTCGCCGCCGCCGCCGCCGCCGCCGCCGCCTCCGCCGCTGCCCTCGCTTCTCTTGAGGTCGTCAGACATAGCGGTGGTAGCGTGCTTCGAGCGGTCCTAAGGGAGTCTAGTATCGCCTCGTCCTGTTGTCGTGTTTCAAGTTTTAGTAATACGTGTTTTTTTTCCAGATTGTGCCTCGAGGTGTAGGTTCGCGAAGTACGTAACAGCGCTCGGTCACTCGGTCTCGACGGGGTGTCTGGCGGGAGCTTCTGTCTCGCCACAAGCTGTCTAGAGGAGTGTGCCTCTTCCTCAGCCGACACCCGCTTATATAATGCAGTGCCATCGCAGAAGTGCCAGATTTCGCCGGAACCGAATGGTCGCCCCCCATCCTGTACCGCCGCCCCGCCGCACCCCCCCGTCCGCCCCTCTCTCCCTGCAGTTCGATGTAGGTCATAATCAGGGGCACGAAGCCCAGTACCCTATCAGGCCCTTCATGCACCGCCACTTGCCGCCAAGGTCACTGCCATGCCTTGTCCAAAACTCAGCGTGGCAGCGAAAAAATACAATACAAAGAAGTGAGGGCGGCGCTGGCAAGACCCAGGCGTCGCGGCGCCGGCCGGCGATTTCACCGGCTGAGCGGCTCCGCCTCCTGCCGCCCCTGCTCCTCCCTGCCAAGGCCCCACCTCCATGGCTACCAGGGCTCCATGGGGAGGGACACCTGTACACCTACAGCGGAGAGAGAGAGAGAGAGAGAGAGAGAGAGAGAGAGAGAGAGAGAGAGAGAGAGAGAGAGCATATTGAGCGGGCGCGGGGATCACCCTGGGAGGAAAGACAACCTCCTCCCATTGAGCCACACTTGCAGCAGGGTTATTGAGCGGCCACGCCACCCTGGGGCCGCCACGCCCCGCCACGCCCCCAGGGGTATCGCAACACTTGTTGGGGAGCCCCCCTGGTGCATGACAACACCCGTGGAGAGGTGCTCTCCAGGAATGTCATCATTACGACGCCTGTACATGACTCGCGGGAGGGGGACGGGTTGCACCCCCCGCCCTGCCGCGCTCTAATAATCCGGCAAGGTTAGAGTGTTGGGGGCGGTGGAGGAGGGGGCTGCGGGGAAGTCGGGGCCATACAGTACGGAGCAACAGGGATTCAAGACGCATGGAACCGCATGAAGGGGCGGCGGCGCCTTTCCCTTCACGTGACGCCCTGGATGCTTGTTGTGGATCCGTAGTGGATGGGGGGACGGGGAGGTGCTGTGCAGGTGGTCCACCCCACCCCTTAATCAAGGCTGCCGCTGGCCGGGGGCGGCGGGGGTGCGGGGGTGATGGCGCCGCGGCTGTCCTGCCCTGGGTGCCCAGTAACATAAGGGAGGGCACGTGCCCCTGCATTCACCCACAGCTCGGCCAATCAGGGCCGGCGCTGGGAGGCCGCCTGGCGCTGATTGGCTGCCGCGCTGTCCTCAGGCGAACGTTACGGCAACGTTGAGCAAAGGGTTGGTTCACTGAGCTGACCCCAGATGGTGACAACATAACGGCGGCGGTGCAGGCGCTGAGGCTGGCGTGCATGACGTGTTGACCTGCTACTTGCTGGGTGTGCATGGTGGGCCCTGATATTGTTAGGCTAAGCTAGGCTGGGCTTGATTAGGTTAGATTAGGTGCTATGGTAGCGTGTACGGTGTGGTGACTAGCTGATGGATTCATTATGCGCATGACAGGTTATGGCGGTGGTGGCGGTGGTGGTGCATGGTGAGGCACTAGCGCGGTGGGATGCTGACGTGTGGTGCAAACAGGCTGTGGTGGAGGGCAACGCAGAGTGGAGTGCGTGGCAGGGACTGTGTGTGGAGTGACTGACTCGAGGAGGGTGTGAGGGTGTGAGTGGCGAGGGTGAGTGGGGGGAATGAGTGACTGACTGGGATGAATAACTGAGAAGAAAGAACGAGTGTGATATGAGTGAACAGGTGGAAAAAAGTGTGTGTTTGATCTGTTTGATCTGTGTGTGTGTGTGTGTGTGTGTGTGTGTGTGTGTGTGTGTGTGTGTGTGTGTGTGTGTGTGTGTGTGTTTGTATGAGTGTGTGTTCTTGTACATACGTACTTCCCCATGCGTGTGTGTGTGTGTGTGTGTGTGTGTGTGTGTGTGTGTGTGTGTGTGTATGCGATAAGTTCGTGTGCACACATGTTATGACGAACACACACAGGCACACACACTACCTGATTGCACCACATGTGTGTGTGTGTGTGTGTGTGTGTGCGTGCGTGTGTGTGTGTGTGTGTGTGTGTGTGTGTGTGTGTGTGTGTGTGTGTGTGTGTGTGTGTGTGTGTGTACCTTCCCTCCCTACCTCTTTGATTTCGTGCTCCTTTCCCTATCCTTCCCTTCCCTTCCCTTCTCCTCATTCCCTCCTTCCTTTCCCTTCCCCTCACCCTCCTCCTTCCCTTCCCTTCCCCTCAACCCCCTCCTTTAATTCCCTTCACCTCATGTCCCCAACTCTCCCTTTCCCTGTTTCCTTATCCGTCTTAACCCTTCCATGACTCACCTCCCCCAACTCTGCCCCCTCTCCCTCCCCTCCCTCCCTTAGTCTCCCTGCAAGACTTATCTCTCCCCCTCCTCTGTCTCCCCCGTACCCTTTCTCCTGCTCACCCCTCCTGGTTCATTCCCTGCCGCCCCTGTTCCCTCCCTCCCCCTTCAAACTCCCTGCTTGTTCTTCCCTCTCATCGCTTACTGCATCTAATTTACCTCAATCTCTCTCTCTCTCTCTCTCTCTCTCTCTCTCTCTCTCTCTCTCTCTCTCTCTCTCTGCTAGTGCTGTTAAATCAACAATAACAGCAATAACGACGACAACAACGACAACAATGACAATAACAAGAGGCAGCAACTACTACTACTACTACTACTACTAATAATAATAATAATAATAATAATAATAATAATAATAATAATAATAATACATCTACTACTACTACTACTACTACTACTACTACTACTACTTCTAACACTAGTACTACTATTATTACTAACAGTACGTCTACTACTACTACTACTACTACTACTACTACTACTACTACTACTACTACTTCTACTACCACTACCACCACTGCCACCACTACCACTACTACTACTGTTACTACTACTACTACTACTACTATTATCACTACTACTGCTTCTACTACTACTATTACTACATTATCACTAGAAACGAAATTATTATCATGATGACGCGAGTGAGAGGAAGAGGAGAAGGAAAAAAAAGGAAGAGAAAACAGATAAATAAAGATATGGAGGAAGATGAAAGAAGATAGAGAAGATAGAAAATAAGAAGGGAGATAGAATAAAGAAGAAAGAGTTGAAAAGAAGGAAAAAAAAACAGAGAGAAAAACGTCATGGAAAAAAATGAAAACAAGGAAGAGGAGGAGGAGGAGGAGGAAGAGGAGGAGGAGGAGGAAGAGGAGGAGGAGAAGGAGGAGGAGGAGGAGGATAATGAAGAGAAGATAAAATAGGAAAATAAAGAGCAGCAAGAGGAGGAGGAGGAGGAGGAGTAGAAGGTGGAGGAGGAGGAGAAGGAGGAGGAGGAGGAGGAGGAGTAGAAGGAGGTTTATTTGCAATTCGTTTATTTGTTGGTTTATTTTTTTTTGTTCCTGGTTTTGAAAATGCTTATCAAACTCTCTCTCTCTCTCTCTCTCTCTCTCTCTCTCTCTCTCTCTCTCTCTCTCTGTGTGAATGAGTGAGTGTGTGTGTGTGTGTGTGTGTGTGTGTGTGTGTGTGTGTGTGTGTGTGTGTGTGTGTAAAAATATTTGTATCAGTTATTTTTTCCCTCTTAAGTGTTTGGCAATGTCCTTTGTTCTCCCCTTCTCTTCCCTTCCTCTTCCTTTACTTCTCTTCTCCTTCCCTCCTTCCCTTCTTTCCTTCCTCATTCCTTCCTTCCCTGCCTATTGCTCTATTTCCTTCTTCCTTTTGCTTCTTTTTTCCTTGCCTTCTCTCTTTTCCCTTCCTTTTCTTCCCTGTTTCCTTCCTTTCTACTTCATCTAATTCCTTTCTTTCATTTCTTACTCTCTCTCTCTCTCTCTCTCTCTCCGTTATTTACTTTTTCTACCTTCCATTTCCTTTATTCTCTTCCCTTCTCTTCTCTTTTTTTCTCCCCTCCTTGTTCTTCCTTTATCCCTGTGTGGATGAGGGCGTGAGAAAAGCGTGTAGAATGCGTGAGTTTGGTGCATAGTGTGTGTGTGTGTGTGTGTGTGTGTGTGTGTGTGTGTGTGTGTGGCCTTCATTCTTACATGTTCTTCCCTCTTCAGTGTAATAAGTTCTTAACACTGTCTCTCTCTCTCTCTCTCTCTCTCTCTCTCTCTCTCTCTCTCTCTCTCTCTCTCTCTCTCTTTTTTTTGTGTGTGTGTGTGTTTCATGAATTAATAAATCAGTGTTATTATGCTTAACAATGCAACTGCGGCTTTTGTGTTGTTGTTGTTCTTATTATTTGCAGTAGTAGTGGTAATTGCATGAGTTGAGTGGTAGTAATAAAAGTAGTAGTAGTAGTAGTAGTAGTAGTAGTAGTAGTAGTAGTAGTAGGAGTAGTAGCATTATTTTCATAAGCAGCCTCTTTTTTTATCTGCATCATTATACTTAGAAATACAGTCACGTTTTTATTCTCCCTACAGACCTCCTCCTCCTCCTCCTCCTCCTCCTCTTTTTTTGTGTCACGTGATCATCGCCATAAAAAAGTGTGCACGAGAAGATGCACCCACATGTTGAGAGAGAGAGAGAGAGAGAGAGAGAGAGAGAGAGAGAGAGAGAGAGAGAGAGAGACTGTACACACTTTACATTTTCTTATTCTTTTCCTAGTCTCCTATTCGCTTTTCCTGCAGCTGCTTCTCTCCTTCCTTGCCACCCTGCCTCCCTTCTCTCCTTCGTCCATGCTTCCCTTCCTACATCACTACCTCCCGCCCTTCACCCTGCCTGCCTCTCTGCCTCCCTGCCACAAGTACTTACGCAATAGCAAGACGAAGGACGGATAATGATAATCAAGAGTCAGACTACAGCACTCTTAGTCATCATCAGTGGCGCCGGGATAATGATAATCCTGACGCAGAAGTACCCGAAGGACGAGGACTCGGCGAGGGCGTGGGCAGCGTTCAACATGTGTGTGTGTGTGTGTGTGTGTGTGTGTGGTGGAGACTGCCGCTAAGAAGGGATGTGTGTGGAGAGTAACGATGGTGAACTGTAGAATATATTTTTAATCCCTTCAGTACCATGACGTGTTTTCATATTTATTCAGCTTACTATTTGGTGATTTTATACAGCTTCAGAAACTTATGTAGGGGTCAAAAACAGTAAGAGACGATCTTCTGACCTCCATAGACCCTTCCTTATGTAAATAAAATCGTCTAATCATACCCAAACTCGTAGTAAAAATGCCTCCCAGTCTTGTAAATAGATAAAATAGATAAATAGAATACATATATATAGAACACACAATAAAAGGTAGTGGAATAAAAGTAAATGGATAATAAAATGGATGAATGTAAGTGAAGGTGACAATATAGATGAATATAAGTAATTAAGTAATCCTGGCCACGGTCTGAGATTGTGAAGGACAGCCACTCTGGGTAATGGATGCAAAATTTTCAAAACCAAAAAGTTTCCGAGCGGATTTCCAAAGAGACTACTAGAAAATCAATAAGTAAAATAGAAATACATAAATGAATGAGAAATAGTTGAATAATAAGATAAATAAATGAAAAAAATGAGTCGGTAGAATAAACAAAACAATAAAACTATACTAATAAACAATAAAGAATAGAGAAAAAGAAATGAAATAAATAACAAAGAAACAATGTAGAATATCAAACGTTTTTATTGCTCTTATCACTATCTAATCCATATATTTCAATTTTTGCTCGTCAGTTTCAATACCGATGCAAGAAATAAGTTTTATGGACAATATTCAGAAGCGCCTGTGAACTGCACCTCCACAAATCCAAGAGAGAGAGAGAGAGAGAGAGAGAGAGAGAGAGAGAGAGAGAGACAGAGGGGGAAAAAAAGGCATTGAGCGGGACTCGATCTAGGGATTACAAAATTTCGATACTCGCTTACCACTCACCCATCCAAAGACTGATCAATGGAAGGGGGAGGGTAGGAGAGGGTGACGGCTGGGGGTGAGGATGGGGAGGCGGGAGAAGGGGGCTGTTTGGACGCGGGTGGCGGTGAGGACGCGTGAAGTAGTGGCAACAAACACTCACCTTATCAAGTATTGCTGCGTATGTGGTGGGGGTGAAGCACGTCACGTGTGGTGGGGGGAGGGATGGGGGAGGGGTTGGGGGATGTAGTGGAGAACATTGGGACTGACCTGTGGGAGGCTGGTATAGTGAGGGAGGGAGGGCGTGGGAAGAGAAGCAGGCCATTCATTCAGACAGGGACATTTAGAGGATAATAATGCTGCTGCTGCTGATGGTGATACTGTATCTATCTATTTCTCTTTATTTATCTTTTTTTTTTTTATTTATTTATCCATTTAATGCAGGGGTTCTCAACCTTTTTAATCTTATGTACCCCTCGAAGTCTTTCAGTATTGATCACGTACCCCTTTCCCACAATGCAGAGTCTGGAAGGGTAAGAATAAATGCATGGTTTATTGACTCAGTTTATTAAGTTTAATTTGTGTTATATATGTGGAGCAGACAAAATTTTCAATTAATATTAGTATGTTTCTATGAGGTAGTGTCGATAGGAACTGGTACCTCACAGGGAGACACTATATGTGACTAACATGCAATACATTTACCAAAAAGGAACTATATCAGACAATTTTCGATCATTATGGCAGTGAACTAGTGTTGCTTGCAGCTAGTTGCAACTTGTAACTAGTAACAGTGATAAATAAGTCACTGTATCTGTGAATAACATAAAATAATAAATCGTAACAAATATTATCGGTTTGCAAGGTTGTGTGGCAACTGTAATCCAAGAGAGCTTCCTCTCAAGTGATATAACTCCAAGAGTTTCCTTGTTAACGTTGTTAACGTGTCCTGGTTCTAGTGAAGGACACATCCAGCCTAGCACATGTAGGCCACATTGTATACTATAAACAAATTTGCAGTTATTCAAAGCTGAAGCATATTGAGAAACCTGCTACGTATCCCAAAAATTCCTCTCAAGTACCCCGGGGGGTAAGCGTACCCCAGGTTGAGAACCCCTGATTTAATTCATCTATGGGGGATGGCATGAAGACGTTGTGAGTGGCGAGTGGTCGAGAGGGTGATAGAATGGGTGACCGTTGATGAGAGAGAGAGCGATGGAAATAAGAAAGCGATGGAGATAGAAGGGTAGCGAAGAAATGTCGTTGATGAGGGAAAGCGATGGAAATAGGAGAGCGATGGAGATAGATAGAAGGGTAGCGAAGAAATGTCGTTGATGGGAGGGAGAGCGATGGAGATAGAAGGGTAGTGAAAGAAGTTTGTGTACTTTTATGCATCATTAAGAACTTCATGGACAATAACATACAAATAATAACACAAATGATAGCAGAGAACGATAGAGAGAGAGATGGATAGTGAAAGTTTACGTATATGAATCATTAAGAACTTCATGAACAATAACATACAAATAACAACACAGAAATGATAACACAGAGAACGATAGAGATAGAAGATAGAAGACAGAAGAGTGTACGTTTATCAGTTAACAAGAACTTTATGGACAATAACACATAAACAACAACACATGATGAATAACAAAGAAATAATAACACACAGAACGAGAGAAACAGAACAGAAAAACAGCGAAAGAATACGTATATGAATTTTTAAGAACCTCATGAACAATACGATCAAAAAGTAATGACAGCGAGACCATATATTTTCACAGTACAGAGGTAAATTCAAATAGTAGCCTACATTCCTTCAAAGTACTCCTCGTAACACAGGAATAATAACACACAAATACAAATAACAACACACGAAACACGGAAAAAGACACACACACCCAAACCACTGCTATCATTGACACACCCGGAAAAAAACATGAAGCACACTATATATATACTTAGCCAGATGCGAGCAGGGGAGTGGTGTGGTGTCCTTGAGGGAATCGGCAGCTAAATCCAGGAGAGTATGTGAGCCAGAGGTATGAACTAACTGGACACGGGAAGAGGACGATGGGAGAGTGAGGGACGAGAGTGAGGCGCCGTGCTGTGCTGAGGAGTATCGAAGCTTCAGTTGTGGTGAGTGATCTTGTGAGAGGATTGACGAGGCATGGAAACAGCAGCAGTGAGGAGACAAAAGGAAAAGTGTTGGTAATTCAGGAAAATGGAAATTATTCTATTAGGCGCCGCAACAGCATAGGTCAAATGGCACGGCTAAGATTAACATTTGCTTCTTAATTTGGCTTTTTTTTCTTTCTTTTAGGGAACCAGCACCCAAGTGGGCCTTTTTTTTATATTTCTTTTTTTGCCCGTGGCTGGCCCTTTCTTCTACATAGGAAAAATAAGAAAAAGCATGAGAACGCTACATCTCCCACCGGGCAAGTAAGCTCGCCAAGGATTCGAACACGAGACGCCTGAACCAACTACACCACGCAGCCTCCTCATTGTTCAGGATGTAACAGTTATCTTATTCTGATTTCCCTATGTATATTGTTACATTTTGGTTGTTCAGGAGGTAAAATATATAAACAGAAATTAAAATAAGATAAAAACAAAGTAGAGGAGAAAAACCCACGCAGAGAGAGAGAGAGAGAGAGAGAGAGAGAGAGAGCAGGAAAAAAACAAAAAATCATTTACTTACAGAAACACTAAACAGTTCGTAAGCGGGAGGAAAACAGAAACAGCGAGAGTGTCTAGAGTTTAGAAATGAAGTAAATAAAGGAATGAAAGCACAGGGTAACTGTTACATTAGAGGAGTGGACAGGAAGGCTGGATAAAGACGAGAGTATAAATAAAAAAAAAAAAAAAAAAAAGCAGTTTCTCAGTCACCCTTCATTTTTTTTT